>NC_059357.1:44492792-44798013 GCF_019703515.2 Myxocyprinus asiaticus | reverse complement strand
TGGATTTTTTGATGAATGACGCACACTGTATGATCTGACCCCTAAGAGCTGCCGTAAGTGCCTCCCAAGCCACGCCCACAGAGGATACTGAGGACGTTGGTCTCCATATAAACATTGATTTCAGCCTTTAACATTTGTTGGAAATCAGGATTTTGCAAAAGGGATACATTAAAGCACCTATATGATTTCTTTTTCTCCATATGTAACAACACCTCTAAATGTTTCCAATGGAGCAATCAACAACAGATGAAATGAGGGACTTACATATATATATATATATATATTCTAGAATAAATCTTATGGACTGATAAAAAAAATTATAGTCCCTACCAGATGGGTTCAAAAGTCTCCAAATATCTGTAAGACCAAGATTTTTACACATCCTGTGAAGCGTCAACATTGCTCTAGGTGCTTACGCACTTTTGCTTCACTATGATCAAGGACTGAGTCCATCAACAGATTAAAGTCTCCTCCCAATATTATATCATGAGGGGTGCCAGCAGTTTGCAACATCCCTTCAAGATCTATAAAAAAGCCCTGATTATCAGCGTTAGGTGCGTAAATATTAGCCAAATTCAACCTTTGCCCCTGAATTTCTACTAAAACAATAATGACTCTTCCTAATTTATCTTTAATCTGTTTGAGACATTTGAATTGTAGATGTTTACTTATCAATGCAATGACTCCCCTGCTCTTACTTGAACCAGCACTAAAGAAAACATGACCACCCCATATATTCCCAAATTTTTCAGCTTCCTGTGGGGAAAGATGTGTTTCTTGAAGAAACACTATATCATTTTTCTTACATTTAATAAAAGAAATAACCTTCCTTCTTTTTATGGGGCACCCCAACCCATTCTCATTCCATGTGGAGAGAGACAATCCACTCATATTAACATTTGACATTTTGACATATTAGAAAAAATAGATTGTGTGTCAAAAATAAAATTATAAAGACCACATTCCAACATTAGTGCCACAGTCAGACCCCGAACTTCCCCCAGAACCAGACGAACAGAAAAAAGAAAAACGTGAGCATTAACCCCATACACGACAGCGCCAACCGGTGTCTATCCCTCTAAACTCAAACAGTTCATGTACGCCTACGAGAGTCCCCGCGACAACTTTACCATCGGATTGCTCAAGTGCGGTGCTTCTATACAAATTTTGTGAGACAGAATTACATAACAGAAAATAATCTATAAAACAAACTCTAGCCAATAGGCAGAATAAACACAAAGAATGTGTAGATTCATTCACAAAACTGTCTCGAAGGTGTGATCCTCCACAAAACAAACTCCAGCCACTAGTGGAACCAGCACAAAAGAAAAAAAAAGAGGTTCAGTTTCCTCGGACAATCAAATGAATGTTAAGTGCGCCAGCTGTTCATGAGTGCAGAAGATGCCCAAATCCTTCCAGTGTCCTGCAAAAAATACTTCATAAAACGAACTCCAGCCAATAGTAGGCATAAGCACAAAGAACGAGAAGATTCATCCACAACTGTCACGAAGGAGTGTTATTTCACAAAACAAACTCCATCCGCTAGGTGGAACCAGCACAAAAAGTAACAAAAAAGGCACCCAGCTTCCTCGGACGGTCAAGTGTATGATCAGCGAGACAGCTCACTTCGAGGCACGTGAGAAACACACCATGACTTCCTCAGTCCTTTTATGAAAGACATTGCTTGTTGTGGGCATGTAGATATTTTGCAGCCATCCTTAGTATCTATTCTCAATTTGGCCAGGAACTTCAGTGTAAAAGTGTACTTTCGTCGATGCAAAAGTTTCTTGAAAGAGTGTTATTCCACAAAACATACTCCAGCCACTAGGCAGAACCAACACAAAAAGAAACAAAAACGCGCCCAGCTTCCTCAGACATTCAAGTGTATTTACAGTGAGTCAATTCACTTGGGGGCCATATGAAAATCACCAAATGGTTTACTCACCTCATTGTCTCTATGAAAGACAATGCTTGCTGTGGGCATGTACAAATTTTGCAGCCATGCTTAGTATCTATAATTATTGCATTCCTTGAATCGATCACGTTTCTCTCGTCGAATTCGCAAAGTCTGGGAACAAGAAAATGTTGTGATTCTTCCAAGAAAGCTTTCCTTTGCTCCTCCCCTCGCGCAACATGAGATCTTTATTGGATAATCTCAGAAATTTGGCCAGAATTGCTCGGGGCCAGTCTCCCTCAGCGGATCTGCGAGCTGGGACTCTGTGAGCTCGCTCGATTTCCAGCTTATGGCCTGTTATGTCAAGCAGACTCGGGAAGAGCTCGTCTAGGAATTTCACCATATCTCTGCCTTCTTCATGCTCAGGAATTCCAACAATTCGGAAATTGTTTCACCTATTACGATTCTCCCAAATCCTCCAGTTTTTCCCAAGTGCATTCCAAATCTATTTTGGTCATTAGCGGGTTAGCAGCTAATTCCCTCTCCGATGACTCCAGATAATCGATCCATCTCTCGACGCCCCCGATTCTTGTAACCAACTCAGAGAATTTTGTTTCCATCGCAGTAATCGATCGACATATTACAGCAAGATCCTCTAAGTCAGCAACAACTTTCGTTGAGATTGAGTCCCTGGTCTGCAGGCCTGTCAGAGGTTTTAGCTTGAGCATGTAAGTGTCTTTTAATGTCTCCAGAGCCTGAGGACATGTTGACTTCAAAGAACAGATATGTAGGAGGGTGTATAGAATTTTGAATATAAAAAACTATCAAAATGCACAGAGCTCGCCGTTTACACATCTGACTCTCGCATGGCGTCACGTGACCTGCTTGACTTGAGGATTGAATTGTTAAAGGAAAATTTTGGATTTGATACAAATACAATCAACAGCATTTGTGGCATAGTGTTGATTACTTCAAAATTTCTATTTGACTCATCTGCCTTTTTCTTAAAAAAAGCAAATATGTTACAAATGATAAACTTTACGTTTCTGCCTTTTAACCCTACAACATTTTTTAAAGAAAAGGAGGGACGAAACTAGATTATTTTTTGTGGTAATCAACTTAGCTTAACTTTTATTGAACCCGAAACATTCCTTTAAAAGTAGAAATATTATAATATCACACAATTCCATGATTTACCATAAACAAGTGCAAAGCTCTAAAGGCCACACATGGCCATGTGGAAGAATGAATTTAGAAGAATGTATTTAGAGTGGTGATAAGTGTAAGTATGAAAGTGAGAAAAAAATAGAATAGAATAAAAAATTACGTTTCACATTTATTAGCTGAGATTTTTATGAAGGCAGTAACAGGCAAAATCATGTGATATTAGGAGTTTAGTGCAGAAAGTTGGGTGTTAAATCATCAGGAACATTCAGGCCTGAAACTCTTCCCTCTCTGCGAGCATCTGGAGGTTGAGCTGTTCATGCTTGGTTACAGGTAATACAACAGGTGGCTTGTATTTTCACACCTACTACAAAATCACTTCAAATTACAGTCATAAAATATGATCCAGGTAAAATATGAATATATATGTTATTGTATGAAAATATAAAAAAATGATCACAGCCATATTTTCTATTTAAATAGTCACAGTGCAGTGCTATACCAGTGTCTGTTTAATCTAGATTGTGGGTGGTTAGTTAATAAGATTCTGGTTTTTGCTCTGCCATGCTGCACACAAAGGTGGCACAACCATTTAGTGAATTTGCCCCTCTCTGTTTAGCCAAGGGGAAATAACAAGAAAGACCAAAGTTATGTAAAAATAATAATCATAATTTTGAAGTGGCAAAGCCAAAAAAATTGCATTGTAATGCTATCTTTAAAAGTCAGATTAGACAGGTGGTTTCTCTCATTCAACGTCTTTGTGGTCCAGCAGGCACGGCCCCACTCCACATGTTCATCTTTGCTTGCCACTCATAGAAATGGCGTTGACAGTATAGATTTGAGGTCAGGGATGGGGTAAAGGTCAAGCTCCTGCTGCTGACATGAAAGCCGGCTGAAGCACACCTTGTTCTTTGTCTCTGTCGTTTGCTTCAGAGAACAGCTGTTTCTTCACAATCTCGGGCTTATCGGGACAAAACAAAAGCCATGTGTTAATTACCTTTGAAGGTGTAATGATTTCAGGGTCAGGCGGATCCTTCATCTGGTTTTGGATTTTAGGACCGAGAGAGGGTTGTGCTTTCATGTCTGGTTACAGTTTGACTTCTCTTATACCTGCCTGATGTGCACAACGCTTGTGGGAAAATATAGCTCAAATGCCTTCGGTACCAAAGCATGTGCACTTTATATTTTTGTTATACAGAAATGGTTAATTATTTTTTCATCTCAATCAGCATATTGTGTAAGCATCCACATTATACTATATTGCATGAGTCTGAGACCACAAGTGAAAATGCTTCTATTTTGCATTCTTTTAATACGAAATGATTCGCTATGCTATTATAATAACAGGATAAATATTTGAGTGAGATAAAGGATTGAAAAATTTACATTTTAATTTCTTAGTATTCGGTACATCCCCCTTTTGTTTTTTGACAGCATACACACGAGTCATGTGTCATTAATTTGCTTCCATTTGGTTAGTGACCTAAAAATAGTGATTTTTTGTTTTGTTTTCAAGTAATCTTTTTTCTATTTTTTTTTTTTTTATCCCAGATTTTCAATGTGGTCTCAGACCTTGGCACCCCACTGTACATAAGCCAATTCATCTGATTAAAACGGCATTATAAAATATAGTTTAAGGTATAGTTCTGCTATAGAAGCTATGCCTTAAAGGAATAGTTCACCCCAAAATGAAAATTCTCTCATTATCTACCGACCCTCATGCCATCCCAGATGTGTATGATTTTCTTTCTTCTGCAGAATACAAATTAAGATTTTGAGAAGAATATTTTATCTCTTTTGATCCATACAATGCAAGTGAATGGTGACCAAAACTTTAAAGCTCCAACATCACATAGGTCAGCATAAAAGTAATCCATATGACTCCAGTGGTTAAATCAATGTCTTCAGATGCAATTTGATAGGTGTGTGTGAGAAACAGATAAATATTTATGTCATTTTTTACTATAAATTCTACTCCCTGCTCAGTCAATCTCCACTTTAACTTTCACATTCTTCATTTGTTTTTGATGATTCACATTCTTTATGCATACACCCACTACTGGGAAGGGAGAAGAATTTCTAGTAAAAATGACTTAAATATTGATCTGTTTCTCACCCACACCTATCATATTGCTTCTGAAGATATGGATTTAACCACTGGAGTCTTATGGATTACTTTTATGCTGCCTTTATGTGCTTTTTGGACCATTAAAATGTTGGCACTCACTTGCAACAGAGGTCTCAGGAGGTTAACAATAAACATTATGAGTGCTATACTGTAATTGTTTTCAATGATGTGCAACCTGTACATATCTGTTATCATCTCAAAAAATGTGTTTTGGGGTTTCATGACCCTTCAAGGCCATGAATTACGTTTTCTATACTTTATATTTTCTTTTTAAGAACAAAGTTGATAGTATATTGGAAAGATGGGTATATAAAAGGGTGGAAACTCTGCACTACAGTGTGTTCATACTGACTAATCTAGACTAAAGAAATTAAAGGTGCACTCATATGTAAAACATATGTATAAAATGATGAGCACTCACATGAGATGAAGATGTCAGTCATATCAGTAACCATATTAAAGCTGTTTAAATCTACATGCCTCATTGGGGCTTCCATGTTATGATCACATGTGATATCTTGTGGTGTCCCTCAAGGCTAAATTTTGGGTCCTCTATTATTTAACTTATACATGTAGTGATAGGAGGCTAGTGTCTAGACACACATGCACAGGAATGCGAAGTTGTTCAGTAAAGGCAGTTCATTGCATCATGTCAGTCTCCTGTGCGTTTCTTCATAAAGATCTCGATAAAATCGTAACATGGTGTCAGAAGTGAGCCGTCCTCGCCATCCCTGGAATCATGTTGGATGCTTTACATGATACATGGATGGATGTTTCACGATCTATGAATGAAAGGAAAAGAGAGTATTATTAGCTACGAGCGCCACATACCACGGACATTCACGTCAGCACTTTCGACACAAAGCAGAGTGCCGAAAGTGATAGAAAACAAAAACAAGGGAAAAGAAAAAGAGAGGAAACACTGTGCAAGACTACAAGGTAAAAGTTTAAGATGGAAAGTCTGTTCTCCATAAGCCAGCCTGAAAACTTTGACTTCAACAATTTCAGTAGTTGGCCAAATTGGATTAGCAGATTAGAGAGATTCTGCGTAGTTGCGGGTCTCACTGAAAAAAGTGAGGAGTATCAAGTTAACTCCCTTATTTATACAATGGGCGATAAGGCTGATGATATATTGGTCACATTAGCCCTGTCAGATGAAGACAGAAAGAAATATGATAAAGTCAAAGACACTTTTGAGAAGCACTTTGTGTGCAAACATAACGTAATTTATTAGAGGGTTAAATTCAACAAAAGATGCCAAGAGCCAGGTAAAACAGCCGAAGCATTCATTACTGCTGTTCACAAACTGGCAGAGTATTGCCAATATGGAGTTCTCCAAGAGGAGATGATAAGGGACAGATTGGTTGTTGGAATACGGGATCATGCACTGTCAGAGAGACTGCAATTAGACCCAGAGCTCACTCTCATCAAAGCCATTACAAAAATAAGACAGAATGAAGAAATGAAAAAGCAGCTTGCCCATACTAAGACAAGCATGTGGAGAAGTAAAAGAGGCAAACATGGACATGATGAAATATAAACCCAAAACAAAAGGAGCACAGTTAAAAAGTCTGCTTAGGAGAACTGACAGAGTGTCACATAATGATGGAAACAAAGGATGTGGACGATGTGGAAAGCCACAAGCACACTCTCTAAACAGTTGCCCAGCACGAGACGCATGCAGAAAGTATAAAAGAGAGGACATTTTGCAACAGTCTGTAAAACAAAAAAGAGACTGGATGTAATATATCAATGTGATATGACTGAGAGTATTGAAACTGTGTTTTTGGGAGTTTTAAAGTCAGAAAATTCAGGAGAGGGTGTGGCAGTGAATGGCAAACAGATCACCTTCAAGCGGGACACAGGAGCGGTAACAGCCATTCCAGCAAACATATACTCAGAGAGAAGTCATGGTGTCATCGGCAGTGCAACCAAAAAGCTGTGTGGACCAAGCAACACACCAATACACATGAGTGGCCAATTTGAGGGCACATTGCATCACATGGGTAAAACGGTCAAACACCCTGTGTTTAGTTACCCCACTACAAGGACTGCCAGCCATAAGAGAAATGTGTCTACTTAATCCGGTCGATTCAATAGACTTAACTGAGACAAACTACAAAGACCTCTATCCAAAAGTGTTCACAAGGCTAGGTAAACTGGAGGGAGTACAAAATCAAGCTAAAAGAGTCAGCTACGCCTTTTGCTCTGTTTGCGCTCTGTCGAGTGCCCTCAAGGAGCTGAAACGAATGGAGGACTTAGGAGTCATCGCACCTATAGAGGAAGTGCTCAGGTATGGTTGTAGTACCCAAGCCAAATGGCAAAATCCGCATTTGTGTTGATCTGACATGGTTAAATGAGAATGTATGCAGAGAGAGACACATTCTTCAAGCAGCTGATGAAATGCTGGCCAAACTGTGAGGTGCAATGGTGTTTACAATGCTGGACGCCACTGCAGGATTTTGGCAGATTCCTTTGCATAAAGATCCCATTCACCACTTTTATTACACCATTGGGAAGATTGCTTCCATCGACTTCCGTTTGGGGTATCATCTGCCCCACGGCACTTTCAGAAGCGTCTAACACAAATTCTGGAAGGCTTAGAAGGAACATTATGTCACGTGGATACAGACACCATGATAGGAGGCTGGACTAGTGTCTAAGCGGGAAGTTGTTCAGTAAAGGCAGTTCATTGCATCATGTCAGTTTCCTGTGTGATTCTTCATAAAGATCTAAATAAGATCGTAGCAATACATGCTTCCTTAGGCTGGCGTAATTAATCAATATAACATTTCCTTTCATCAGTATGCAGATGACATGAAACTCTATCTTTCACTTGCACCAGATGCCCACATTATCTCTTAAGGCCAGTAATCGCATCAAGAATTTAGGAATCACGTTTGACAGCCATCTCAGTTTTAAAAAGCATATTAGCAATGTTTGTAAAACAGCATATTATCACCTCAGAAACATTTCCGAAGTATGCAATATTCTCATCCCCAATGATATTGAGAATCTCATTCATGCATTTGTTTCATCTAGAATTGACTACTGCAATAGTGTTTTGGCTGGGTTACCAAAGAGCTCTATCAAAAACTCACAAAGATTTCAAAATGCACCTGCACGAATGCTGACTTGCACTAAAATGAGAAATCACATTACTCCGAACCTCAGATACCTTTGTAATGTGGTTACTAAATATACTCCAGCAAGATCATTCAGATCAACCAATGGCAACTTGTTGGTTGTACCAAAAACACGGCTAAAATGTTGTGAGTCAGCCTTCAGTCATTATGGTCCCAAGCTGTGGGACTCTCTCCCTGACAACCTACAAGCAGTTGACTCACTTTGCTCTTCTAAAAGATATCTCAAAACACACTTTTTCACTAGTGCCTTTCCTTGAGGATTTTATTTTCTTATTCACTTATTTCATTTTCTTTGTATTTTATTTTCCTATTCTTTTATATCTATTTCTGTATGTATGTCTTTCTTTTCTTTGTTTAATTTCTGTGAAGACATATGTAAATGTATATCTTCTCTGTAAAGCACTTTGTAAACACTGTTTTTAAAAGGTGCTATATAAATAAAGCTTTACTTACTGTACTTGACAAGCTGAATACTACTCAATTTCAGTAACTGCCCTGTTATTAGACACTTTTACTCACTGATTAAATTAATCATGGCTGACTGTCAATAATGAATTTCCACAATGACATACAGTATGTAACTGAAAACTTGTGCATTTGAATGAAGCTGCATCCACACCCCTAGGTGTCAGTATAAGTCAAAATACTTTCTCATATCCAAGTTTAATCTGCAGAGACAACTAAGTAAGATATTAATTGGTAAAACATTTTGAAAACTGTAAACTCTGTTTCTGTGGCACTGTAAAAATGTGTATGTTTGTTGTGAGCGACCCGCTTAGATGCTTAGGGACTGACTGTTTGAACAACAGATGACAAGGGGCATATTCGGAAAGCTGTTTTGAAAACATTGTTTATTTTTTAAATTCCATTCGGTGGCGCTAGTGTCGCAGAAATTACATACTTCAGCTTTAATTACAGAACTTTGTTATTTGCAATGGTTTGACAATAACAATGGACCTAACACATAGCCCTGTGGGTCTCCAGTGAATGTGTGCAGTGCAATGATGAATCTTTCCAGTTGACTGGACAAGATCTGCTCTAGTCTCCAATAGGGCTGTGCAATATGGACAGTAAAATAATGTTGCAATATTTTTTAATAGATATTGCGATTTTAATTGTGATTTTGGCAAATGTTTTTCCTTACATTCAGAAACGCATTTTAGTGTTCAAAAACAAATTTCAGGAGGGAAAAATTTGTCTTTGCATAGATGATAGATGATAGCATTGATTATTTTACTGTGCCATTTTTGTTTTTCTTTATTCACCGTCCTGATTTCTGTTCTGTTCTCTCATTGATAATGCTTTTTTTTTTTTTTTTTTGCACTGCATTTTGACTGCCGAGATCTCATCAGAGTGCAAAAGATGTGCACCAATCAGAATGGTGAACTATACATCAGAATTCAGAGTTTAAAATATAAATAAAAATACAATTGCAGATTGAAATTGCATGTGTTCATAACTGTTTTTATTGCAATTATCTGCACTGCCCTCATCTCCAAATGTGAACTAGTATTAGAGGACAGACACGGGAACAAATGGACAGAATTCAAAGATAGTCATATTGGGAGCAGGGTTTTACAATTTTGCAAGGATGTTGTGGCAATGTAATATCTAGGAAAACTCTGCTGAGCAATATTTGATTTCATATTAAAATCTCTTACTTTTGATAGTAGACTTTGGTATATCTACAAATCTGAGCACAGTGTGGGACATTGTTGAGATCACTGGGGTCTCCATTTAGTCTCATTACTTTCTAGAGAAACAGTTATTAGAGATCTCATTAGTAACTTTTATTTCCTTTGAGGATTTGTCAACAGAAGTGGAAAAAGTAATACTAAAATATTTAACCTTATTTTACTCTAAACCGATTTTATGCAATACCTGGCTTTCTTGAATAGATTGCATGCCAAGATGAGAACACTGATGAACAAAGAGTAACATCATATATGTTTCACCAAAGACAAAAGCAGAGATGCTTATTCCAGGAACCTAAAAGTCCATTCCCAGAGCTGGAAACATGGGTGGAAAGCAATCAGGCTTTGGAATGATGTCATCTTGATGAAAGACTAATCATCAGGGATCTGGTTGGACCTGGCACAGATTGGCACAAACTGAGCTTCATCATATTGGAACCTCACATCAAAGCAGGTGCCAAGCTCCTTGAAATGTCTGTTCTGTGCCAGCTGCATTTATGGTTCTGACATCTCACTGGCACAGGACAATGCACTGTAAACATACAAATGGTGTGGATCTTTCAGAATTGAGACAAATTTGTTCTGAAATTTCAGATGGAAAATAAAATATGACTTTTCAAGGGAACATATACAGAATATATCTACGCTACCATTTAAAATTTTTGTTTTTCAAAGAAATTAATGCTTCAGTTCACCAAGGATGCATTAAATTGATCATAAATATTGCCAAAAACATAAGCAATGTTGAAAATTATTATTACTGTTCAAAATAACTGTTTTATATTTTTATTCATTTAAAAAATACAAATTTACCCATGATTTATACCCATGATGGCATAGTTACTTTACCCTTGCAAGTCAAATTTTGTTTTTTAAAATGGCCAAATGGAAACACATTTCTCCTGAAATTCTTAAGTCTGTTGTTTTTTGCAGAGATGAAGGCTATTCCATACACACTGACTTGAAAGAAGAAATCCAAGCAGGACAGAGAAGGACATGGGTACAATGTTCTCAATAACTTAAAAGTTATAAAAAGATTAAATAAAATACAATATATGCAAGACTCAAATGAGTACTAAATAAACACACTAAATACAACTAAAAAAAACACTTTTATCAAAAACATACTGATAAACAGTGGTAATTACCTAAATATTTTGCTTGGAAAAAAAAAAAAGACTCAGTGACTTCTGTGCATGGGCTCATGTTAATAGGCGAATAATTAGTTTGCACTGGTTCTCATACTTGAATCATTCAAACAAACCAATTCACTAAAATGAATTGGACTTCCCAAGGCTTGTTAAGTGGATTTGTGAATCACTTGTTTTAACCAATTCACTTGAAGCATCCAAACAAACCGATTCACTTAATGGTGCTGGCTGAAGTTTTTAGATGGTCCCTCCACAGTTTTAGCACATTTTAGCACAAAGTGTGGACTTTTCAGATGGTCCCTCTTGAAGGCAACATTTCCAACGAATATTAAGGTTAAATTAACGATCTTGAACAATTTCGCTGTGACGCCACCAGACCAGCTTAAATACAGGACAAACAGAGTATTCAATACGGGACGCATCATTTCATCTTTAAATACGGTACAATCCCGTATTTTATGTAGCAGGTGGCAACCCTACTGGTGCATATTATGTCCATATATAGGTTGTTAGCATTAGCACCATGAATGCAGAATGTAAACATGACAAATGACAAATTATCTACTGCATATCACATATCTCCACTTTTGCTAATTTTGACTTTTTACCATAAACGGAATGCACAAGATGACCTCTTCCTACTTTTTGAGTTGTGCATCGAAATGACAAACGAAAAGATGTTTATTCAGGCTATCTGTTTAACAGTATATCCATTGGCCTTGAGAAGTGTCCATCAAAACCACGTATGTCCCGCACTTATGTTTTGAAGAGCGTCAACAAATTTAACTCAGCTTTCCGGCTGTCAGTTGAAGCTAGAGTCGGTCTGCTCATCTATAACACCACCACTCAGGTATTGTGAAGCTTAAGCTGTCAAAGATATTCTGGAAAGACTAATAAACTATTAAGGAGTCCAAAAGCATAGACTTGTGTAAATAACACTATTGTTTTTTAGTTGAAGTGTTGTGAAGAGATTGCCTACATCGCGCTGGCTCTGTGATTTCCCTGACAACCAAAGCCATTCATGCATGCACAATGTTAGGTGGCTTTAAAAAGTAGACTATACCAGCCATATACGGTTGCCAGATTTCCATCTTCGTGAAACCGCGTGTGAAAATTCTGACAGGCAATTTAGGCGTTAGACCCGGGAAAACGCGTCTCGAAACCGAACTGTCCACAACCGGAATAGAAATCCTAGTCATAAAACTGATTTAGATCTAAAATAGTACGTGAAAACTCAGATTGTTTCCAAAAATAAATTCTCTAGTGATCGATAACCTACCAAATGAGTTCTGGGAACACAAACAGTTAGACTCGAGTCTGTAACTGAATATTCACCATTGGAAAACCGTGTATTTTCACGTTCGCTAACAAAAATTTATGTAAGTCCAATTAAAATATCGAGCAGTTCACTAACACGTGTAATAACAGAATTCTATTTATGGTGATACATTTTCTATTTATTTTGTAAGACTGTTTATGAGAAAAAGAGTTTTTCCATGCTCTTGAAAAAAAAAATGTATTGTAGATACGTGCCTTTCATAAGACAGCAACAATAGACTATATTACTTAAAATATCATGAAGTGATATTCTTTCACTGATCTCGTGTGAATTCTAATCATAGAATGAGGCATGAAGTCATCAATAACAATTTATGTCACATTGGTTATGGTTAATATTTTAGATGAAAACTATTGACAGGACAGCATCTGTCTCATTTTCAGTGTTGGGTATAATGCATTACTAAGTAATTAATTACTGTAATTAAATTACTTTTTCATTGAAAAGTAAAGTAAGGGATTACTGTTAATTATTCAGTAATTTAATTACAGTTTCTTCTGATGTAATTGCATTAAATAATGTTTGGACTATAGAATAATTCTATATAAAACAATAGTGAATTTAAAATCGAAATTTAACATCTAATGTTAAAATGTATGTTTTCTAATTTAACGCTGCCCTCTTAAATTTTTTTGGCCAGTTCATGAATAGTTTATTTGATTTTACATGATTTATTTGAAAGAATTAAAAGAACAGTTTCATGTCTATCCTTGCATTTGGTCGAGGTTGATAAGGATTTTAGAAAGTAATTAGTAATAAGTAATGCAATTACTTTTCAGACAGAGTAATTAGTACAGTAATCTAATTACACTGTAGAAGATGTAATTAGTAGTTAGTAATTAATTACTTTTTAGAGTAACTTACCCAACACTGCTCATATTTAAATGACCCTTTAAACGCCAGCCCCAAGCGGCATGGGCAGTTTCCGAATGTTTGTTAATTGTTTCAACCTTCTTTCTAGCTCTTTGTGAAGAACAAGAAATTCGCCGTAAAGGCCCCGATATACTTCATACAAAATCAAAGAACAAATGTGTATGGCATCATTTAGATCAAAATCTAGCCAAAAAGAAGGTGTTTGCATTAGTTCCTGTGGTTCGTAACAGCTTGTCTATGCGAACCTTTAGAAAAACTTCTAACCGGCTGCTAAACACCTTCTTACTGCCATTGGTCCACGTCATCAGTAGGTGTGACCTGAAGCTCCACCTACTACTTTGTTTACATTTTTCAGTCAGTATTCAACATCAACACATCAGCGTGCAGAGTTATTAGCAAGATGGTG
Source organism: Myxocyprinus asiaticus (assembly GCF_019703515.2). Taxonomy (NCBI): domain Eukaryota; kingdom Metazoa; phylum Chordata; class Actinopteri; order Cypriniformes; family Catostomidae; genus Myxocyprinus; species Myxocyprinus asiaticus. Next base: position 44,784,218 of record NC_059357.1, on the reverse strand, counting down.
CAAATGTACCTACATCTGTCCAATCGTTCGCATAGAGACATTTTCCAAGACCATCTCATGCAATTTTTGTTGTTGTTATTTAATTAGTTTAACAAATCTTGTCAAAAACTCTCAAGTTCCCCTTCAATAATGTGGCTTCTGCAGCAAAAGCCATTCACACATCTGCCCAATGTAAGAAATGCATTTATCGCCATTCTTTTGTCTTTATTCTAAAAATTAACACTCTTTTATACATCCATCTTTGCAGTATCAGTGTCATCATAAATTACAATAACAGAGTTTAATCGGTGCATATTGTGGCTGCGTATAGAATGTTAGCGCATTAGCACTATGAATTCAGAATGTAAACAAGATAATTAAACATTTTCTACTGCATATATATTACCTTAAATCAGTTAAACAGCACATTTTACTGACCTCATTGTTGCATCCGAATATCCATACTTCTCTACTATATAGTATGCCAAAAACAGTATTCCAGTGGAGTAGTATGTTCGAATCCACAGTATTCATAAAGTAGTAAGTGAGAAATACCCAGATGACCTACTATTTCCGGCGAGATTCTGAAGTGCGGATCAAATGGACACTTAACGATCCCATAATCCCACAGGAGCTGAGGCGACGTCACATTCAAAACACTGCCCATACGAAAATCGAGAGTTCATGGCAAATTTGCCGCAAACGTGCCGCAAATTCGCCACTGGTAATTTTCACATGCAAATGAGCTTTGTGGCAAACTTGCGGCAAATTGGGCATTGTTGCCAAAGGTTTATTGGAGGTTCACCACTACCTGAGAAGAGCTGCAAACGTCTGGCTAAAATTTGCCACAGTTTAAATGCTCATTTGCATGTGAAAATAAAGAGCTGCAAATTTGCGGCTAGTTTAGATTTTTTGTAAGTGTGGATTTAAAGGAACAGCGGTGAATCGCAAGGTGGTTCTCAACTGTAAGTATACCAAGATAATTATTGCTTAAATGGTGCTTGTTTAACTAAACCAAAGCAGATAATTTTTGCGGCTGTTGTTATTACGTCATATATTCGGGTGAGGCATGAAGTCATTGATAACACATTTTTAAGGTTTTACATGTAGCATCCTCATATTTTAATGTACTTCTAAATGCCTCCCATAGCGGTGTGGCAGGTGTCTGAATGTTTGCAAATAGTATACCGTTGCTCAGCTTAGAGCTTCTTTTTAACCCTGAATGAAGAACGAAAAAGAACTCTCTGGAAGTACAGTATATTGGGGCCTTTAGTGTATCGGAGCCTTTACTCGTTATAAAATGTAGCCTGTTCCAGGAAATGCTATACTATTGTGAAAACACTTTAACTACTGTCATGCTACTGTATAATGTAATTCAGTTACTAGCTAGTTAGTTACTCCCCAAAACTGATGCAGGGGTGTGACTTGGCTCGTCACTTCACACAAGAGAACTCTGCTGCCCTAGGCATATGCCACTATCTGCCACTGAGTAAAGTCTTTGTGGAGACAGTGATAAGAGTGACAGATGGGCTAATGATTGCTATCCATCACCACCTATACCAGTAACTGTGTGAAGCCTTTGGTGGGCCTTAGTGGAGTCGTTTTGAAGGGGCCCCAGGACTCTCACACTGGTTTCTGTGAAGCACTTCATAGACAGACATACATATACACAAAGGCAGGCCAACTATAACACCTTTAGTTGAAAAATACAGAGGGGTGCAGGATTGGTTTCGCTAGCAACACAGGAGCACATTTGAAGTGGTTTGACTTAGATATGTCTGAAAAGAAGGGGCTTCTGCAAAAAATTACAAATGCAAACAGGTCAATGGTTAAATAAAAACAGGATCTGACACACTGCTTTAAAGATTGCTCTGCCTGTTTATCCACACTTGGCATAGATCAAGCAAGTGTGATTCCATTTCTAAATACCCACATCCACACAAACAAATTATCCAATATTGTCCATACAAACAAATTAGTCATCTCCCATTTGAACTAGTATACAAGTTGTCAAATCTACTCCCATATTCTCTGTATGCCAGGGTACCCAAAAGGAAAGCTGTACAGTCTTGAAGTAGTTAGTCTTCCTTCATCAAATGGGGCATCATCTGCAACCAATAGAGACACTCTGGTTTCGAAAGGAGAGCCTGTTTGACATATGTCTCTTGCGTCTTCTGACCATACTGAAGTCCACTTCCTTGATGGCACCTCATGACTTACGTTTATGGCCTAGGTTGCTTTCCGATTTAATTGCGAACTCACACAACACATTAATGGAGCATAAACGGCACCAAAAATTTTTTTCTGATGCTCAAAAAGACATTATTTTCCCCCACAAAAAACTGGATTTAAATGTCTTTCAAGGATGTTCTTGAAAAGAGGTTGATTCTCACTCTCTTTTTGGATTCCAATATTCTGACTCTTTGTAGATTAACACCATCAAATGCAATGCCAGATTTGAGTGACCTTAACTCTAACAATGCCCTGAGATGCAATCATGCATGCTTAGCACTGATCCCATACCAAAATCACACCCGCTCCACAAATTGGGTGTTACTTTAAAGAAATTTAAAGAAACTTCTAAGTGAAAGGTTTTATAGATGGTGATCTTTGCTTTGTTCTTGGAATGAGGACTTCCACCTGTTTCTGATGATGGGAGCTGGAGCCTGTCCCTTTTAAGAGCTGATCCTTCTTGATCTCTTTGATGTAACTTGACCTAACAGTTCCAACGAGAAGAATTTGATGATTGTGGATGGGCTCTTTTAACTTGCTGTGTAGAAGATATGAGAATTGGGCAAAATGAGTAGAGCCAAAGAAAGGCTGGATAAAAATAAAAAAGAGTGTTAAAAGTCAACATGATGGTTGTCAGGTTGCTGCCTCCCCTCACAACACATTTTACCTCTGTAATCTGATATTTTTCTGAGTGAAACCAAACCGGTCTCATGACAAGTCATAATAATAGTACAAGATGACGAAATGATATTAGTTGGCTCCTACAAAAAATGTGCGACTTCTATTCCCATAGAGAAAATTAACGAACAAATAATGAAGTAATTGCAATTTTTGATATTGCGAAGTTTAACATATAACACAAACTAAATGATTTTAATATGAAAATAACTTTAAACATGAAAGAAAGAAAACATCGGGGTTTGGAACGAGATGAGGGAAGCGTATTACAAGTTATTGGCATACATCAGTCATTAGTTTTGCATAAATAAATATGGAATGAGTAACCAGATTTGTTCACTGACGTTTCCTCTCTTTGAATAAAGTTTTGGATAGAAGGCGAGCTAAAATTGATGCCAGTATTGAATTGATTTAAAATTCTGTTTGTTGATTGGTTAGTCTAAAAGTTGTGCCTTTTCATACTAGCCAAGTCGCACAATTTCAAATGACTTCACCATCTTGTAAGACTTATCATGAGACTGCATTGGTAGAAAAAGATATCATGGGGAGGACTTGTTTTCATTTTATCGAGAATTGACTGGAACGTGAAAGTTGGAGTTAAGTGGCAGAATGGAGCCAGACTGAAGTAAGAGAAATTTGAAGCGTCAGCCGAAAAAGAAACTTGTTTCAGAGGCGGAGCAGGATATTACATTTTGGTTACAGAGGCAAACATTTTTTAACTGGAATGAATCAATGAATCGCTCACAATAAGACCAGGAACTAGGGTTACCAACTGTCCTGGGTCATCGACATCAACCCAATTCTGCCGAGTAACTGAAAAGTGCCATCTCCCATCAGACATTCATCTGCATTCAGTTCAAGTGTGTTTAACTTCTCCTGTGGCAGGACCGGTAGTGCATTGCGTCAGCAACATCAGAGATCTGGGTTCTCATTCTGCATTGAAACTAGAAAGTAATTACATTCCCTAAATCAGTGATGAGTGCGATTCAGAGGTTCCATTTTTCCCTCACCGTTGGGTTTAGGGTTGGGGTTTGGGTTAGGGGGTAGAGTTAATAAAATATGCATTCCTCTTCACCGTATTACGTCATTTACACACACAAAAAAACTCACATTACAACTCACTTTTGGTGCCCCTCTGTGGACATTTCACACAGAAACTGGAGCTCACACATGCTCACACATTCAAAAACACTTCCTGCTTTGGACACTGGGGGCAGTGCTTGGAATTTTGGTAAGCACGGACCGAGTTTAGCTCAAGAACTGTTGACCAATTGTTGCTAAACAGTGTGATCAGTCTGGTCGAATGATAAAATGCTCCCATCCCGTGTTGGAGCGCTCAAAAAGCTAAAGCGTCCTGTATTCACATGGCAAAAAGTAGCCAACCCTACCAGGAACGTGTCTTAAGAAAGTAAGAAGGGTAACTTTTGATTTCATGTTAACTTCAACAACTGTCTTCACTCTTATTTGGAATACAATGCACTGATGAATGATGCAGAACAAGACCATGTATGAAAGTACTGTGAATTTATTGAAGTACTTGATTTCATGTTGACTTTAACTTTCACTTTAACAAGTCATGTCAGTTTTCTTTAAATAGTGTAATTCATAATACATATTATTTCAAAGCAGCTTTACAAAAAACAACGCCTTAATGGCCCTAGTCAAGCCAAAGGCAACTATGCCATTTCTCTCACACTCCTTGTAATGTATGCTGTATTTGATGTTTCTGAATTCTAAGCATGATACTCTTCTAAGCAGCTTTACCAGGCAAGATTTAAGCAGTAAAACCTGTGGATCTGTGGAGGGCACATGCAACTGATTGGAGATGAAAGACAGCCTATGACTTTGACAGGGGCAAAGGGGTTAGAGGAAGAGGGCTAGAGAGGCACTTTTAAGGCAACTGCCATCGCAGGTCCTGGGTCATTTTTGAATGCTTTAGTTCTGATCAACTTGGACTAGCCTGAGAAAGTTATCATCTACATCTTGCCGAACATCTCACCTTGTGGTGCACAGACTGTTCATCCCTGTAATGAGTTACTACCACGAGAGTAATGTTATCCCCATTGTCATTTTACCATGTGAGACAGGGGCCCCCTAAGAACATGTAGAAGATGTAAGGATCCATCTGTGAGTGATTTAAGGGCTAAATTTCCAGAGATGACGTGTAATAAAATCGGGAGGTATGGGTCAAAGTGACCAGACTCAATCAGGTACAGGCCTTTTCCTTCTGAGTCCACCATATGCTCTAATCTGTACAAACATCTGTTTGAAGTTCCCCAATGAATACCATCAGTCCTGCTGGTGTGACTTCATGGTTACCATGTAGACAGATCCAGCCACCTCATGCTATTACTATAGCTCAATATGAAGAACTGTTCCATACAGTACAATCCCCTCACTTTTACATACTTTTCATAATAGAGTGCAACAGTCTGGTCCGGAAGTAAAAATCCCATTCATTTTCTCCGTAGGCGAATTGATTTTAACTTATAAACTTTTAAAGACAGACCTACTGTGAGCTCCGTGGTTTGTAAATTATGGTAATATGCTTCTGCTGAAGCCATCAGTCCACCATTTCAAAGTAATTTTTTTTCTGGTGAAGAACCACACTATCCATGATCCTGAATGGAAACAATCCACCAATCAGAGAATCGAGGCAAAAAAAATTGCATCCATGAAGCACTTTGAATGATGCAATCGAGTTGGTACCCCTACATTCTTAATCTACTTATATATTTGCATATACCTGAATATTTTGTGATATTCTTTAAATGTACTGATTCTATACATAATGTACAATCAACAACTTTAAATTAATCATTTTATATTTTTTAATTCGATTACGTCATTCACAATTCTGCATGGCATTGAAGTTAATTTCCTCATTAAAGACGGTAAGTACACAGTCTTGTACCTTTCGTGTATTTGGTCATTTTCAAATACTTTTTTGGTTCAAATTAAAGTTTGTAATGTTGTTATTCACCTCGGAGCTGGTTGATTTGGTTCATGGCTCAGAACTCTTTTCTGAATAATTTTATGAAATCCTTATGGAAGAAATTAATAGGTAAAATACTTTCGGAACCAAGACGGCTGAAGAAGTGGATGGGCACTGTTGCTCTCTCTTATTGCTCATCCTATGAGGATTTCAACATATCAACTGTGGCATGTAACTTCCCTGCTGAAAAGACCAGCATTGATGGTCACCAGCATATGCTGTGTTTTGGGTGCTGGTCCCCCAGCCAGGTTTTGCTGGTGTGAAGCATGGCCATTGTGGTCCAACATATAGACCAGCACCAAACCAGCAAAAACCAAACTAGACCAGCATGGGAATTGAATGCTGGTTAAGCTGGTATTTGTAGCAGGGTTGTCCAGCACCGTTTGTGCTAAGGACATTAATGATTCCTCAAATCATGCAGCTTGTTGAGGAGAGGTGTGCAATTACTTTTCTAATTGATCAGACTTATGGTTTACTGCCACTGGACGATAAAACTGGCAAAAAACAAACAAACAAACAAACAAACAAACAAAACCCTGTAGACTTGGGAGTGGGCTCTTTTGACTTGAGCCATTAAGCAACCATTTGGCAACCACACAAAATACCCTAACAACCACACATCAATGCCATATCAACCACCCAGAACACCCTAGCATCCTGGCAAAAATGACATCACAGCACCGGCAGCTATTCTTGCGTACCGGCAACCCTCCAGCGAACATGCAAACGTGCACATGTCAAGTGCAAGGACGCGTGAATGAGCTTCTCTCATGAACCTGCATAGGAGATCTGGGCGGAAGTGAATAAGGACTGTATTTTTACTTTGTTTCTCACTCAGTGCTATCATATCACTTCATTTAGTATCCACAAAAAGTATTTGGACACTTATGCATCATTTTAAAATTATTTCATTTCAGTGTTTGTATTTTATGCTGACTAAGTGGCATCTGCAAGCAAATGATACTAGACATTTTCTCAGAACTCAGACTTGGCTTTTCTGAGCCTTTTTTGCAATGACATTTAAACAACTTGTCTCAAGATGATTTTAGTCAGTTCCCCTCAGGTTCAGACAGGTGTGCAGTGTTTCCACAGATGTAGTTCAGTACATTAAAGGAATAGTTCCCCCAAAAATGAAAATTCTCTCGTCATTTACTCACCCTCATGCCATCCCAGATGTGTATCACTTACTTTCTTCTGCAGAACACAAATTAAGATTTTTAGAAGAATATTTCAGCTCTGTAGATCCATACAATGCAAGTGAATGGGTGCCAAAATGTTGACGCTCCAAAAAGCACATAATGACAGCATAAAAGTAATCCATATGACTCCAGTGCTTTAATCCATATATTCAGAAGTGATCAGATAGGTGTGGGTGAGAAACAGATCAATATTTAAATGCATTTTCACTAGAAATTCTTCTCCCTGCCCAGTAGGGGGCGTATGCATGAAGAATGTGAATCACCAAAAACACAAGAAGAAGAATGTGAAAGTTAAACTGAAGATTGACTGAGCAGGGAGGAGAATTTATAATAAAAATGAACTAAAATATTTATCTGTTTCTCACCCACACCCAGAGGCGGACTGGCCATAGGGAGAACCGTGACTTTTCCCGGTGGGCCGGCCATGAAACAGGACCGAACGGCCGAACAGTTCCCCCGTTTCCACGGCGGTGCATAAATAAAAGTGAGAGCACTGCTCTGAAACAACAGGCTTGTGTAAAGTTAATTGTGGAGTTAACACCAGCCACTTGACATCCTTTTAACTCACCACTCAATGGCCGATTAATGGCCGAAGCAGGAAATCTGCGAACCATTAATACGATGTGTGAAACACTTCATGAAGACAACAAATTCAAATGAGAAGGGAGGAATGGATATAAAAGAACAAGTTTTGAATTCTGGTGACAAAAAGTGCGAGTTTGTTACGACTGACACTGTGATAAAAAGTAAAGTGTATACCTTTGCTCAAGCATAAAGTAGTCTATAGAAACATTAATTTACACCACAAAAGGATTCATTTAAAGGGGCGGGTTTCCCTTCAGACTCCAAATATGCATAGAGGATAGATGTTGAAGGGGCTCCATGAGGGTGTAGGAGTGATGACTGACTCCTTTGATCCTCATGGGCCACATCAACAGACTGATGTAGATAAAAAGTGGCGACTTCTATAACACTTAACCTGCACAAGTTTTTTATTTTTATTTTTTTTTTTGCACAATTTAAAAAGACAAATGGGAAAATAAGAATAAAAAAATAAATAAAATGAGACTGAGGGGGCTGCTGAAATATGAATTAGTTGTTATTCAGTATAAAAACTGTGTTAACAATGTTATATTTACATTTCTATATTTCTTGCAATTATAGCCAATGTTATTTTTATGAATAATAATAATAATAATAATAGCCTGTGTTTTACATAATAAATGCATTCAATATTAGCCAGTAAATATTAGTTATTATTATTATTATTATTATTCTATTTTGTGTATTTTAAGTTCTACTGCCACCTGTAGATTCTCACGCTTTTCGTGAGAATCTTATTGTAAAATGGTTGTTATTCATGATGAAAATCGTGTTAACAATGTTAAATTGTATAATTTACAATTCTAATATTTCTTGTATAAAATTGTATCTTGCAATTATAGCCCAATAATGTTAGTAATAATAAAATAATAATAGTAATAATAATAATAATAATAACAATAGCCTATGTTTTACATAATAAATAAATACAATATCAGCCTATAATTATTATTATTAGCTTTAATTATTATTAAAAGTATCCTGTTTTGTGTATTTTAATTTCTATTACCGCCTAAGAATCTAATTGTGAATTAGTTATTATTGAAGATAAAAACTGTGTTAACAATATTATAGTTATATTTCTAGTATAAAATTGCATCTTGGTGTTAAAATTATAGCCCAATAATATTATAATAATATTATTAAAAAACATAATAACAAAAAGTTATGTTTTCACTTATTCTTATTATGTATAATTAATAAATAATATATATATATATACACACACAGTGGCATGCAAAAGTTTGGGCATCCCTGATCAAAATTTCTGTTGCTGTGAATAATGTTGTTGCTAAGCAAGCAAAAGATGGCCTGATTTCCAAAAGGCATAAAGTTAAAGATGACACATTTCTTTAATATTTTAAGCAATTTTACTTTTTTTATATACATCTTTTACAGTTTCAAAATAACAAAAAAGGAAAAGGGCCTGAAGCAAAAGTTTGGGTACCCTGCATGGTCAGTACTTAGTAACACCCCCTGGCAAGTATCACAGCTTGTAAAAGCTTTTTGTGACTTTCAGTTCTTGTTTGAGGGATTTTCACCCATTCTTCCTTGCAAAAGGCTTCTAGTTCTGTGAGATTCTTGGGCTGTCTTGCATGCACTTCTCTTTTGAGGTCTATCCACAGATTTTCGTTGATGTATAGGTCAGGGGACTGTGAGGGCCATGGCAAAACCTTCAGCTTGCGCCTCCTGAGGTAGTCCATTGTGGATTTTGAGGTGCGTTTATGATCATTATCCTTTCTGCTTTTTTACAGATGGTGTGATGTTTGCTTCCAGAATTTGCTGGTATTTAATTTAATCCATTCTTTCCTCTACCAGTGAAATGTTTCCCTGTGTCACTGGCATCAACACAAGCCCAAAACATGATCGATCCACCCCCGTGCTTAACAGTTGGAGAGGTGTTGTTTTCATGAAATTCTGCACCCTTTTTTCTCCAAACATACCTTTGCTCATTGTAGCCAAAAAGTTATATTTTAACTTCATCAGTCCGCAGGACTTGTTTCTAAAATGCATCAGGCTTGTTTAGATGTTCATTTGCAAACTTCTGATGCTGAAATTTGTGGTGAGGACGCAGGAAAGGTTTTCTTCTCATGACCCTTCCATGAAGGTCATATTTGTGCAGGTGTCGCTGCAGAGTAGAACAGTGCACCACTACTCCAGAGTCTGCTAAATCTTCCTTAAGGTCTTTTGCAGTCAAACAGGGGTTTTGATTTGCCTTTCTAACAATCCTATGAGGAGTTCTCTCTGAAGGTTTTCTTGGTCTTCCAGACCTCAACTTGAACTCCACCCTTACTGTTAACTGCCATTTCTTACTTACATTATGAACTGAGGAAACGGCTACCTGAAAACGCTTTGCTATCTTCTTAGAGCCTTCTCCTGCTTTGTGGGTATCAATTATTTAAATTTTCAGAGTGCTAGGCAGCTGCTTAGAGGAGCCCTTGGCTGCTGATTGTTGGGACAAGATTTGAGGAGTCAGAGTATGTATAAAGCTTTGAAATTTGCATCACCTGGCCTTTCCAAACGATGATTGTGAACAAACCATAGCCCTAACAAGCTAATTAAGGTCTGAGACCTTGGTAAAAGTTATCTGAGAGCTTAAATCTCTTGGGGTGCCCAAACTTTTGCATGGTGCTCCTTTCCCTTTTTTTTTCACTCTAAAATTGTACAAAATAAAAATCATACACTAATATTGCTTAAAATGTTGAAAAGAATGTTTCATCTTTAACTTTATGCCTTTTGGAGATCAGTTCAATTTCTACTCACTTAACTAATCACAGCAACAGAAATTTTGACCAGGGGTGCCCAAACTTTAGCATGCCACTGTGTATGTATATATATATATATATAACTTTTTTTTTTCAGTGCACGAAAGCTGAGTGTGTCAGAAGAGTGTAATTCTCACTCTATAAATTCGCGTGGATTAGGAAACGGGCATTTCCAGGCCAATAAAAACTACCACATCAAGTGCAATTTCGCAGATCAAAAGGACCAAACTATGGGCATTTCTTCAATAAATTAAAAGGACAGAATCAGTGTGACTGAATCACGCCCCGTCGCACTGCCCTCGACAGTGATTGGTTCATGGGACAGAGAGTAGAGTTAAACCCCAGAGCGGTTAAATACACAGGTATTGAACAGAAGAGCTCACAGAACTTATGAGTTCTCATTATCAGTGGAGGAACATTAGGAGAAACACTTACAGGGGTGCTGTGTTTGTCACTGAGAGCTCACCTGTTCAACGCACTTCAACATAAAGTGCCTTGTGTAACTGGTCGCATTAATTCTACAGATATTTTGGCCGAAAAGCAGGATTTTGAGCGCAGCGTGATGAAGCTTGAGCAGCCGCAGAGGAACATAACGGTGATGAGTGTCATTCATTGCGCGCTGCTGTTGGGATTCATTGAGTCCGGTGCGCTCGCTGCGCAAAGATTCCGCGGAGGTCGAAACCCGCAGCCGCGACGAGTGCAGCCCTCCGCTCAGTACCGGGACCGAGGCGAAACCACCGAGAGTTTCTCACTGGATTTCACGGCTGTTGAAGAGAACATGGACAATTTCATGACTCAGGTGAAGAACTTGGCGCAGTCCCTCTACCCGTGCTCGGCCCAAAAGCTCGACTATGACATGAAGTTACATTTCCTGGAGAATACATCAGTCACCTGTAACGACGGGACCCTAGCAGGGTAAGACAACCTAAACATATTACAATCACAAAATAAATACTGTATATTGGCTGTGTCTCAAAACCTAGTGAGGTACCTACCTGTCCTGGGCAATATTATTTGGCCATCATAGGTGCGCTTGGGGGCGTTCGGAGTAAGCAGACCCATACAGAAATGTAAATGCCCATACAGAAATCTGATTTAAAGCAATGCACAAAACACATATGAAATACATGTTTAGATATACTGCCGTTTTAATTGATATAAATAGTCACATGCTCTGCACCATATATTTCAAAATACTACAAATATGGCAGTTTTCATATATGTAACATATATTTTAAATAGCCTACTAGTGAAATCTGAATATGTAAACGTGCTCAAATATATTAACTATCATGTTATACACGTGCATGTTCTTAAATGGCCATATATGAGATTTCTGTATGGGATGGGAACCAAATGCCATAATCGTTATTGTTACAAAAGTGAAACTGTGGGAACTTGGCATTAGTGTCCACTATGAAAAACAAATGAACCCTTAATGCATACCTCAGGTATTTAGTGACCCGGGACCTCACTCCACCCCCTCTACCTCATCCATTTTTTATTACTATTATTATTATTATTATTATTATTATTATTATTTGGAGTTATGCCCATACCTAGTATTCCTCAACCTTATAGTGAAAAAAAAAAGGCAAAATTGCAAAAAAAATATATATTTTTATAACTGCTTTATTGCCAAAAGTGTATAGGGCCATTTTTGGCATTTCCTTAAATCATAATTTTATGATTATTTCATATCTATATAAGTTTACTATTACAAGATGTCTATTTCTTTGTTTATTACAAGGCAAATTAGTTCTATATTCATATAAATGACACTTGACATTGCTATTTGATGAAGTAACACATGTAAGTTGTGCTTCTCAATAAGTGCCTGATAAAAACATATGTGTTTTGTGTTTGACAGCCAGTTGCGTCTCATGAAATTTCAGTGTGGATGTAATGAATCCTGTTCTAGATTTGTTGCATCATCTCTTTCAAATATGAAAAAGAAAACATACAAATATATCAGAATATATTCTATTAGGGATGCACCGATACCACTTTTTCTCTTCCGATCCGATTCCGATATCGGAAATCTCAGTATCGTCCAATACCGATCCCGATCCGATACCAGTGTTGTTTTTTGCATAATCAGTTTAGAATATCTTTACATTATTGTGTGGAACTAATTGGGAGTACTCTTTAATATGTAAAGAAACACAAACCTCTAACTACACATTATTTCAATATAAATGTATAGATTATTAAGAAAAACTTCATTGTTAACTAGTATACTGGATAATGTAGCAGCAAAATGAACAGTAATTCCAGTATAAGTCATCAGTAGAAAAGAAGCTTTTTTTTTTCAACTTGTATCTGGACTTTAAAGGATTCAGATCTCTTTTTTGTTCAATTTAGTTGTAAGACATCAGTCCACTTTTCATTCACACAGTTATTTTTTGGAATCCATTCAACTTAAATATGATTATAATTTGTAAACAAATGATAATAATAATAATAATAATAGATTATAATAGTAATATGTAGTAATATATCTCAATCGTGCACCTTTTGTCACGAATCCACTGGTCTCTCTCTCTCTTTCTTCCTCACTGCCATCACAGTTGTGAGTTATCTGTTCATTGTGTCTATACCCTGTCTGGATATTACTCACCTGCTGTTTGCCACTCTGCTCAACTGGATTTACTCACAATGTTTACATCACTGTTTCAATCATCTGTTCAATAAACCCTGCTACTGAGTTCATATCTCTGCCTCCATGAGTCTCTCTGTGACACCTTTAACTTTTAAACCCTCATGCTTTTATTTTGACATTTTGAACTCTCAAGAAGTCCTGTTTGTGTCTGTTTGTAGGTAAGTTCACAGTAGTTTAATTCGCTTATTCAAATTCTGCAAAAAAAAAAAAAAAAAAAAAAAAAAAAAAGCACATCCAGTGCCGTTCTAAATGCATATTACAAGTAAACCGAACTTTTGAGCATCTACATCTGAGATGTTGTTCGTGAGTAGCACTCAAATATTGCACACCACGTGAAGGCTAAAAATAGTCGTGTGTGTGTGTGTGTGTGTGTGTGTGTGTGTGTGTGTGTGTGTGTGTGTGTGTGTAAATAGAGCAGCGCCATTCAATAACGGGCTGGAGCTGCACGTGCATTTTATATATTTACTTATAAAACAGCCTTTTGTGATTCATAGAGCTATCGCACGTCTTCAAGTGGCTTTGAATAAAATGCACGAGTCATATGAACTACTTTAATTGTGTTTTTATGGTTCTTTCATGTCATTTTTGGAGCTTGACAGTAACGAACATGATTAACACACAGTATCGGATTTGGATCGGGCTCATCAGACCGATACCCGATCCATTTAAAATATCAGTATCGGAGCGCGGATCGGTGCATCCCTATATTCTATTATATTATTTTGTAAATGTCTTGAAAATGTTTAGAAAATTTGACACAGTCTGGGCATTTTGTATATCCATTTGTGATAGATATATGTTCTGGGTTTTAAAAGACCTGAATATATAATAATGTTTGGCGAAACACACGCATTTAAGGGTTAAGAAAAATGATAGAAAGATTGTGAAAGCAGTATTCTTGCATAGCACTAATACACCACTTTATGTATAATTATTTATATTTAGTATTATTATGATATTAGAGAAGCTACTAACAGTAACTATATGATATTATAAAATCTATAAAAATTATGATTACCATTGATTTTTATTTTATTTTTATAAGGAGGCTGCCCAAAATGCTGTCAAGGTAGGCAGCTAACTAGGTTTTAAGAAACATCCATTTACCTGGAGATAAACAGTAACCTGACTTGGCTGTTTTAATATGGTCACTTAGATTTGACCAAAAGTACCAAATATCTGACGTAAAATCCATAATAAAGCTTTAAGATTTTTATATTAATACAAATACTATACTTTTAGTAATAATATCAATGTAAGATCGTTATTTGAGCATGGACTACATCACTTTTCTCCATTAGAGACTTTGGCGAGAGAAAATCTAGACAGGTGGGTGGGACCTGTGTAAAACAAGAGGGAAATGTGTGCTCTAATGTGTCGAATTGACTAAGGTTGGGATTTAAATTGGAGATGAGCTAAATGTCTAAAATAGAATGAATGTGCAACTCTTAGCATCTCCAATTAGCTTTTGCTGGCCTGTCAGTACCAATCATTATGAATCAAGATCTATGCTGTCGCCTGTTTGGGTTATGAATGATCAAATTCTCAGGAAAACCTTCTCGTGTCTCTTTAAAAATTAGAAAACTTTTGCAGACACTCCAATATATTTTAAATTCATCCCAACATAACATACACCGGATATCAAAAGTTTCTGTCACAGGTCAAGACAATATGAGCTAATTGGTGTATTAGCCAATTACAAGAATACACTCGAAAAAAATAGGTCTTTGACTGAGCTTGATTCAATCGTGAGTAGTGGTTCCGCAAGTTTGAAATGAGTTTTCTTAACTTAAAATTACTATGTAATCTCAACGCAAACACTTTGTGTAGAAAGAACCTAGTTGAATTGCTTAAACCCAACAAAAGTAGACATGTCAATGTAACTCAAATCTATTTCTTTATGTAATAACTATTAAAAGCAAACATTAGCATGCTAATGCTAGTCAGAAGCACTACAGAGTATAGTTTAGCAACTATGATATGGTTAGAACAGCATTTGCTCAACAAAGTGCTCAATCAATTTAATGTGTGACATCTACCTGTCCTCATCGTTAGCTCAAGCTCCTCTCTTCACCATAATGGTAACCCCCAAAACTCCAACATAACTCTTCTAAATCTTAACATAAACATTAAACACTAACAAGTATCTCCCTTTATATTCATCTTGCACAAAAACCCATAAAATAACACTTCATTTGAACTTTTACTGAAATGGAAATCCCCTGTTCAGTTTCATCAATGCTACATTAACACCAACAATTATTAATGTAGTCCAAACTCAAATGGATTAATCTATTTTAATCTATCTACTTCTATTTTACAAATTTAAATGGATAGAATGCAGTGAAACCAAGTTGTTACTAAATGTGCTAGATTTGTGTTTCTCGAGTTCATTTTAATTAAGTAAATTGAACAAGCAGCAATTGAATTCTACAGGCAGTGGGAGAATTTTAAAGTGGGCATTGATGTGGGACAAAATCTGACCCAACAGTGTGTGACTCCTCTTTCCTTACGATAATACTGATCAATATTGACAGTGCGATATAATCAATGATACCTAATACTTAATGAATCTTGTAAATTTGTTAATTTATCACACATACTCTTGAGAGGTTTCAAGAATCCATATTTTACATCATGTTTTGTGTTTATTCTCCAGCATCATTCTCATATAAAACCCTAATGTGCCATATAACTAATATTGCAATTTTTATATTTAATTGCCTCTATTTATGGTGAATACAAAGAACCCCAGTTTAAGTTAGATGCAGTTATCCATGCACAATCAACAAAACCCACAAAAGAAAGATTTCCTGACTAATCCAAAATTTTGTTATTCCATCTTTCAGTTAATTTGCTTGAGTAAAATGTTGTTGGCTTTTATACTAGAGAGCTAAACATCACATTGCATTGCTATCAAGGAATCAGCACTGGCAGTAACTCTTGTGTCCGTCACATGTTCACAGCAGATGCTCTATAATACACTGAAGTTGCCATATTTAAATCTGCATTTTCTCTCAGATCTGCATTTATTGCTCATAGGAAGGGTCTCCTGTGTGTCATGTGATGTGACGTTACATATGATGGATTCCACAGTTTCTGTGAACCACAAATAATATCTTAAGAGACTACAGAAAAAAGGCAGTCCTATTCAGTACACTGTAAAAAAAATTCTGTAATTTTAACGGTAAAAGACTGTAAAAAATGCTACAGAAAAAGAAAGAAGTTAATTGATTAATGAGTATTAACTGTAAAATATACAGTAAAAATGTAAATATATTTTAAGACAGTACAGTAGTTTTTACAATAAATTGGTAGAAATGACATTTTTTAGATGTAAAAAGTATGATTTTCCTGTATAATTAATGGTAAAAATTATGTTTAACAAGTGAGTACATGTACTTTTTTTACAGTCAATTATTGTTAAAATTACAGTAAAAAACAATAATCGGGCATTTCCACAATTCCCTGAGTGACCCATTACATTTCATTATATTTTTATGAGAATAGTTATGTTTCTTCTTATTTTTAATATCAGTTACGTACATTGGGGTGTTCTGTTTGATATTTAATGTAGTTTAGTTAATGTTTACTGCGTTACCCTGATGGTGTTTAGTGTTTGTGTGAGTGACACTGAGCACTGTCTGTACATGTTTATTGGTCATTGCTCCTGGAAGAGCCACTATTGGTGAACTTCATGTCATCATGTGCCCTTCTGTCATTTTTATGGTGATTAACAACAATATAAAGTAAAAAGCAGGTTTTTACAATTTCAGAAGGTTAATATCAAGTTTATGACGTTTTTCTACTGTAAATTTAACAGAATTTTTTTTTTTTACAGTGCCACTGTGGTTGTAAAACAGGATGTTTTCTACAGTGTAGGAAAAGGTTTATTCACATTTTTCTGAATTTATGAAATCCTTCAGAGATTGTCCAGCTTTAGTTTCTACCTGAGGGCACGCAGATTTACAGCATGATGAGTTGTGTAAATGGCCAAAAAGTAGCTGTTCTAAGCCAGTTTATGGTGAGAAATGTGCCATATGCTTCTGGTCGCCAATGGCATAAATGGGATGAAAATGAAAGCTATGTCTATAATTATGGCAGACTGATACCTCTCATACTAGTAAAAACTTTTTTGTACAAAAGGACTGAAGATTGAGATCGACTCAAAATACACAATGGCTGAATGCCCTCTTGTGGATACAGTATACATTGCAGATTAAAGGAATATTCCGGGTTCAATACAAGTTGAGCTCAATCAACAGCATTTGTGGCATAATATTGAATACCTCA
The DNA here is from genome assembly GCF_019703515.2 of Myxocyprinus asiaticus. NCBI lineage: Eukaryota > Metazoa > Chordata > Actinopteri > Cypriniformes > Catostomidae > Myxocyprinus > Myxocyprinus asiaticus. The sequence continues at coordinate 44,766,812 of NC_059357.1, read as the reverse complement.
AAAATTAATTTCGACCTGTCCCTCTTTTACTTTATAAAAAGCAAAAACTGAGATTACAGTGAGGCACTTACAATGGAAGTGAATGGGGCCAAATTTTGGAGGGTTTAAAGGCAGAAATGTGAAACTTATCGTTAAAAAAAAAAGCACATACATTAATTCTTCAGTTAAAACTCATGTATTATTTGAGCTTTAAAGTTGTTTAAATCATCATTTTTACAGTCATTTTTAAGGTTTTAGGATTTGTTGATATTACATTGTCGTAAAATTGCAGTTGTAAAATTGGCTATAACTTTACACAGAACCAGTTAGTAATTGATTGTATTACACTAAAATCATGTTAACATAAGTATCGCTTATGTCTAGTGTCTATACTTTTGAAACAGTGAGTATTTAAATGTTTACGGATTGGCCTCATTTACTTACATTGTAAGTGCTTCACTGTAACCTTGATTTTTGCCTTTCTTTTTTTGTTTTTTAAGAAAAGGAGGGACGAGTCAAAATTCATTTTTGTGGTAATCAGTGTTATTACATAATTAAAAATAAAAAATCCACTATTATGTTTCCACAATTTTCCAAAATAGGAAAAAAATAAATAAAATAGAGAACACTGAATTACAGCAGTCAGAAGAGAGAACAATCCAAATTTACTGTCACTCCCTCAGCAGCTGTATTACAAACCCCATCGCAGCTGCTGTTGTCTAGTTTTCTTAACTAATTCCTGGATTATATAATACATTAGGGAATAGCCCCTATATATTTTCCTTGTGGCTCACCAGAAAATTCTGACACCCCCCTCCTGGTCCTAAGATGAGACAACCACTTGCCCACCAAAAAGGTCAAAATGCCTTCCCAAAGATCGCATCTTAGAACCGGCCCTGTAAATGAGCCGGAAACGCGTCATCAGAGTCTGTGAAAAGAGCCCATTAGCAAGCATGATTGTATTGCTCATAATTAGGGTTAGTGATTTAAACAAACCTCTAACCCAGTGTAATTAACATTGGTGTGTAACTTCTCCCACACCATTTGTGCCACGGACATGATCTTCAAATTGTGTAGCTTGTTTGCGATAGACACGCTATTACTTTTCTATGTGATCAGACTTAAGCCTGACAAATGATGACAGGCAAAAAAATCCCACAGCCTTACACTGAAGGAAGGATCCAAACCATATTACAGAATATATACACTTGGGCGTGGGCTGTTTTTAAACTTTGTTTAGTAAGCAAACACTTAGCAACCACCCAGAACACTGTAACACTGTAGCAGCAAGGTTTGCACAGGCAAACAGCATTCATTATTTTCTTCAGAAAATGTAAATGTCTATTTTTCTTTGTCCTTTTCAAGGATTAGAATGGAAACAATCTAAAGAGTGTATAAAAGAGTATATTTCGACACTCAGTACCTGATGACAAGAGCTGCTTATATCTTTGTTTAAATTGATTAATTCAGGACTAATGTAATACTAGTTTATACTAGTAATAGTAGTTTGCATATTGATAGGGGCAGTGCTTGTTCATATTGTCTGCCTTTAAAGGAATAGTTCACCCAAAAATGAGAATTCCCTCATCATTTACTCACCCTCATGCCATCCCAGATGTGTTTGACTTTCTTTCTTCTGCTGAACACAAATGAAGATGTTTAGAAGAATATCTAAGCTCTGTAGGTCCATACAATGCAAGCTCCAAAAACCATATAAAGGCAGCATAAAAGTAGTCCATACGACTCCAGTAATGAAATCCATATCTTCAGAAGCGATACGATAGATGTAGGTGAGAAACAGATCAATATTTAAGTCATTTTTTACTGTAAATTCTCCTCCCTTCCCAGTTGGTGGCGATATGCATGAAGAAATTGAATCACCAAAAACATGTGAAAGTGAAAGTGGAGATTTTTAGTAAAAAGGACTTAAATATTGATCTGTTTTCACCCACACCTATCATATCACTTCTGAAGATATGGATTTAATCAGTGGATTACTTTTATGCTGTCTTTTATGGAACTACAGAGCTAAAATATTCTACTAAAAATCTTAATTTGTGTTCAGCAGAAGAAAGATAGTCATACACATCTGGGATGTCATGAGGGTGAGTAATTGATGAGAGAATTTTCATTTTTGGGTGAACTGTCCTTTTAAGTATAGGTTTTAATGTTAGTCTGGTCTATTGTAGGTACTACCTAAAGGAGTCCAGAGGAAGCAGAAGGTGGTTGATATTTCTAGAGGGTAAGAGTGATGCTTTTCAAAAAAATTACTCGGATAACTCAGAACAATTTTAAGCATTGTGTCTCTCTCTGCAGGTGGCTGGTACTGTTTCAACAAAGAGAACTGTGACAGCAGATATGAGACTATGAGAAGACTCATGAGCTCCTCCAAATGGCCACAAACCAAGACAGGTTAGAAATGCGAATGGTCCCTCAATAGAGACCGCAATACATCAGCCACAAAGGACTATTCACACCACGTCCCAATTCTCCACATGATTAACAAACATAAGACAAACTTCCTTTAGTCTGAAATAATGTACTGTGATGATCCATAATTTTTTTTAACTCAGAGTCTATGTTGATTTGTTTTCATTTAGTGTGAACAGGACCAACTTGTTTAAATGCCATTTAATAAAGTATTGTTTACATCTGATGTGACCATCACGATATCTTTACTCTCACTTCAGGCACAGGAATTCTGTCATCACTTCCAGAGGAAAACCCACACTGGTGGAATGCCAACATGGTGTGAGTATATATAAAGTTGTCTAATTATACATTTTCAGTCTTACTGACAACTTTAAATGAACAGGCTTAAATACTCCAGCACGGATTTGATGCCAGCATGGATTTCCAATAATTTTTTTCCAATCTTGTGTTTATCACTTTTCAGGTTCATCCCATATTGTTCAAGTGATGTATGGAGTGGAGCCACACCAAAAACTGATCAAAGTAAGAGCGTAACATAAAAGATGCTTTACCAGTGATAATCTCTAGTTGATCTTGCTAACAAAAAAAGTACCATAAAGTATCATGGTATTACCATGGTTAACATGGTACCTTGGTAATACTATGTATTTGAACTTGTACCACAGTCAGAAAAATCTGCTTGTTCAATTTACTTAATTAAAATGAACTAAAGAAACAATTCTAGAACATTTTGTCACAACGTGATTTCATTGCATTCAATCCATTTGAAAGTGTAAAATGGAAGTTTACTTAATCCATTTGAGTTGAGACTACATGAATACTTTTGTGGTGTTAATGTAGCATTGATGAAACTGAACAGGGGATTTCCATTTCCCAGCATGCTTTGCATGGGACTCGATAGGGAAAGTAAAAGTTCAAATGAAGTGTTATTTTATGTGTTTTTGTGCAAGATGAATATAAAGGGAGATACTTGTTAGTGTTTAATGTTTGTTATGTTAAGATTTAGAAGAGTTTCTGTTATGTTGGAGTTTTGGGGGTTACCATTATGGTGAAGAGTGGAGCTTGAGCTAACAATGAGGACAGGTAGATATCGCATATTAAATTGATTGACTACTTTGTTGAGCAAATGCTGTTCTAACCATATCATAGTTACTGAACTACACTCTTCAGTGCTTCTGACCAGCATTAGCATGCTAACATTCACTTAGCACACTAGTTAGTACGTTAAGAAATTAAAGAGATTTATTTAAGTTACATAAACACAACTAATTTTGTTGGGTTTACCCGATTTAACCAGGTTCTTTCGACACAAAGTGTTTGTGTTGAGATTACATAGTCATTTTAATTGAAGAAAACTTATTTCAAACTTGTGGAACCACTGTTCACGCTTGAATCAAGTTCAGCCAAAGAGCTATTTTTTAAATGTATGTTCAAAATGTTTGTTAACACTATGGTATTTGTTAAAGTGTCTTGGAGTACCATGGCAGATGAAAATAATAATTTTTCAGTACCATGATATACAGTTGGGTTCAATAGTCTGAGCTGCTGCTATTTTGCATTTTTCTAATTTAATACTTTTTATTTCACTACAAATTATATTGTCAGCTTACTAATTTGAGTGAATAGTTGAAAAAAGAACATGAATTTCAGAATTTTCTAGTATTTTATATGCCCCCACTGCTTTAATGACAGCATGCACTTCAGCTGGTATAAACTTCTCAAGTTTGTGTAAAACCTAATGATCATGTTATCCTGTGTGATCTAAGAATGTTCCACAGAGCATCTTGTGTGTTTCAGTGGAAGCAAGAAAATCTGACCTTTTGCACGAATGAGTTTATATGGTCAATGTCACAATTTGCTTATTTGATCTGAGACCAAGAAATAGTGCAGAATAAAAACAAATTAAAATAGATTAATTTTACATCATGTGATTTGGTGGCCCTTTGGTCTTATATGCCATACAGGGTAAAAAAAAAAAAAAAAAAAAAAAAGTGACAGTAATAGTAAAACAACATTTTTTTTAATGTTCGAACTATTTATATATTTTTTCCCATTTGATTTTCTGACTTAAAAACTTTAACAAAATAAAAAGCACTTGGGGAAAAAAATTAAAAATGGGGAAACGTTACCATATGGCAACTATGTGCCACTTCCAAATAAATGCAATGATATAATTGATTCCACTATACAAATTCTGAATGAGAAAATGAATTAGTGCAATTCCAGTGTAGTTCAGTGTTGCCATGTGGCAACTTTTATATTTTCTGGTAAACTATGTTAGATAAAGTTGATCAGTTAGCAACAACATTTTAATTAATATTTTCAAAGATGCAGCAAAAAGTCATGACGTAGAAGAAACAGAAATGTATTTAATAGCGCAATTTGCAGAGCAAATCATCAACTCCAGCAAAAGGTATCTTGGAGAAAAATCAACGGTCACTTGGCTTAAAAACAGCATGTGATTGGTTACATTAAAGACTGACCTTTAATTTCCAACAATGCATTATGTTGTAGTTTTTTTCTGAAAGGTGAAAGAAAGTACAGTGAAAGAAAATACATTGTTGCCATATGGCTACATGATACAACAAGGTTAAATAGATTTTTAATTTCATATGTTTGAACCCACATATATAACAGCAACAGGGTGTTACCATGCGATACAATCACTATACTATGGTGCCTTTTTTGTAAGGAGAGTTCCAGGATTGTGGAAAATTCAGAATTTCAAATGTACTCTCTTTCAATTCATGAGTTGGAATTCAAATTGAATTGGCCACGCCCCACAGGAAGATGAATTAGAATTTGAATGGGAATGAAAGGAGGTGGAATTTACTGAATTGCAATTCAAAGAAATTCAACAGTCACACTACACAATTTCATTAGTCCAAGACACATTTTGTGACATAAATAATAACGTTATTATTTTTTGAACAAGTATGCCTATTAATTCCCTAATAGGTAGAATTATCATTTTTACATATAGACATAACATTTAGCTCTCTCTAAAAAAACAACAACCGTAAAACAAATTAACATAGCCATCAAAAGATTTCATTTTTAAAACTACAGTAATTAAGTAAATCTTTTCATGTTTTTGTTGTTGTTGTTGGTTTACTTGATCTAAGAACTTTTTTCTTTTTTTTTTTTTTTTTTTTACAGTGAAATGATTCTGGAAATACCCCACTTGATGAATATGATTAATATGATAACAGGTTTCATGTTATACTAAAAAATCTAATGTATTATAAAAAATAAAAAAAAACAACAACAACTTAAAAACGGTCATATGAATTTCTTTGAATTTCATTCCATTTTAATTCTGCTTCCTTAAATTCAAATTTGAATTGCAATTCTACATCCTTTTCACTACCTCAATTCGAATTGGCATTCTTCATTCAATTCTGAATGGTGCACCAACCAGGACTGCATTTCCCAATAACCGATCGATCTTAGCGGTTAAGGGCATTTTCTACGAGCAATTTTACAAACATTCGTTATTTTTTACGTGTGTTTCCCAAAACTGCACCTAACATAAATGTGCGAGGATGCACTTTAAGTGCTACTTAAGAGAGTTGCTGTTGCTGTAATTATTATTGTTAATATTATTATTATTATTATTATTACAATAATAATGAAATACATAAAATAGTCTAAATGGATGAATAGATTAATTAGTAAACAAATAAAGTTATTTGTGTGGACTATTTTAACTTATAACTTATAAAACACATATATCCTGATATTAAACTCTCAGCATAAAGTGTAGCTATTGGTATTTAAATTGTATTAGGTGTAATTTTGCGATTGTCCTGCAGGTTTCTGCATAAGTCTGGGTCCTCACGATGCTCTTAACGGTGTATGATTACTCCAGAGCACTTGTTAATCTATGAGAATTTTCAAGAACTACTATTTACGATGCTTTTGGGAAATGGGCCGCAAAACTAAGATGAATCGTAAGTTGGATTCTACGATCTACTTAGGCTTACGATGCTTTTGGGAAACTGGACAGTTCAGACCTGACTTTTTTCTAAGCTGTTTGCACTTTTGTATTAACAGCTCATTCATTTGTTGTGTGTTGTATACAGATGACTATGCGTTCATGGGCTCACTCATTATAAAGGAAGTAGTAAAGGACCTGCTGAGCAAAGGTCTGGATGCCGCCAAGATCCTGCTCTTAGCTGGAAGCAGGTGAGTCCATATCACTTTGACCAAAGGTTCTGAGTGTGAAATGTGTAACGGATGCAGACTAAACTTGTGCATAATGTCTGTCTGCAGTGCGGGCGGCACTGGGGTGTTGCTGAATGTGGACCCAGTGTCTGAGTTCCTGGAGGAATTGGGACACCCCAACATCCAGGTGAGGGGTCTGGCTGACTCCGGCTGGTTCCTGGACAACAAACAGTACCGCTGCACGGACTGTGTAGATGCCATCAACTGTGCACCCACTGAGGTCATCAAGAGAGGGGTCAAGTAAGAATACTGACAGTGTTATTACCACAATTTTATCTTCAATTGATTGCAGTCACACATCGATTTTACTATTGCTCACACTTAAATTTAAAGACACTGCACACTAGAGTTTACTCTACATCAGAGAACAAAAATGTTTCTAATCCATTGATGCAGATGGTGCACTACCAGACTTATCTCATAGTGAATTCGGCAACAGAAGGTCAAAAGTTCTTTAGCTGAAATCGGTCCGCGCTTACCGAAGTTGTAATCACTGCCCCCAGTGGCCGAAGTAGGAAGTATTTTTGAACATAAAAGCACGTGTGAGCTCGTTTCCGAGTGAAATGTACACAGTGGCGGAAAAGCGATTGTGTTTTTAGTTGTAAATGATGTGATGCAGTCAAATGGAATGCATATTTTATTATCTCTAATAAATAAGTATAGAATACTTCAGTTTTGATGTGAACGCTTAGTATCTGTATACAGTCGAAAGTGAGCCTGTCAAAGTATACATCATTTAACTCTGCGCAAATACACAGGCGGTTGGCGCATGCAAACTGCGACTGCTACGAGACACTGGACTATTTCTCCTCAGGAGTTTAGACACAAAGATACATAAGACACATAAAGTCTTTATATTCCTTCAGACTCGAGTTATACAAATGCAGGTATCCCCTGACCTCCTCACACACGTGCTCTTGACGTGCACTAGGGCTGTCAAATCAAAATTTGAATATTCATTGAATTTAAGAAAAACATGCACATTCGAATGCTAAAACTGTGCATTCGAATTTTGGATGTGTGCCAAGCACTGACGATGACGTCAGACCGATCACATTCTTGCGCTAGACAAATACGATTTAACTGAAAGCAAGTGCCTCAAGATGCTTTTTAAAGTTCTTTTTAATTAGACACAGCATCTAAAAAAACAGCACTCCTGCACGAGACGCTGAATAAACAAAGTGAAACAAAGACCTTTGTCTAGCGCGCATTTACATAGAAAAACAAATGGATGGTTACAAAAGCGTTTGCCACCGAGTTCAGCCGAATACCACTGCTATCTTGGAATATTGCTACTCTACATACAACTGTAATGAATAAAAAACAATGTGGTATATCGCTGTTATTATGAAGCTTGAGTCTGGGGTAGTATACTGTGGAATCAGTGCAAGTGTCACACCATGTGGACTGCCTATTAAAGCGTCCCCCCCCCATTTTACTTTTGACTTAACATTTGAGAATATGGACAGAATAAAACGTTTTATTTATTTATGTTATGCACATTAGTTGAAAATAGAATGCTCTTTTTTTAACTGCCAGGAATGTTCTTTGCAAAAATATAACGGTGCTGTATGGTTTATGTATTTAATGCACCCTGGACTAAGGAAACTACATCAGTTTAAAAATCAGCTGACTTTAAATTTCAAATATTATTTGAATTTTGAAAATATTTAAGGTAAAAATTTGAATTGAGTTTCTATGCCCAATTGACAACCCTAATTTGCACATCCACTTTTGTTGTTTTTACATTAATCTCCTGATGTTTACAGGCAATTACATGTTCTTCTAGCGCTTCTTTGTGAAAGCAACAGCTCAACTGTGAGTGTTGCCACCCCGTGGACCCAATAATTAGTGCAAATAACTCTAGGTGCATGTGCATTCTGCACGTTCAAAGATGCACAGATAGAAAAATCAGGCTGTGCACATTCAGTGCTCGAGCACTCTGCTGATGATTACATTTGCGTCACGCGTCCTGTACTTGGGCGCTCAGCGCTCGTGTTTGATTATGTGAATGTTATTACTTCCTGGTTTACATTTGGGACCTGAACCCATGGCTGAGTTTGGAATTGCGTACTACCATACTACTCATACTATTTCTGCCTTATACACATATGGCAAAAGTAGTAAGAGCAGTATGGGTAGCAGTGGCGGGCTGTGCATTTAAAGTCTAGGCCTTCAGTGTGATTCATGCCATTAAGAAAACACAGTTTCACAATGAGTAAGACACCCTATGCCTTTGGGCATTATACATTGTGTCGCAGTTAACTAATAATACCAATTGATATTTTAAAAACACGTCCACTCACGAAAGCCAGAACTTGAAACCACACAATGCTCAAGCAAGCCTAATTTTAACTGCAGCATGACTGTTTTGTGAAATGAATGTCAAAAATCATAATTTCTCATATGAATCTGCCAAGGAGGTCTATAATACCTGGAAAAATATATCTAATAATATTTGCGATTTAAATGTTGCTTGCAATACATTTCGTTTCGTCAGGGTACACAGTTATGCTGCGTTCCATTCAAGTTGGATGTGGGATATTCCTACTTGATATCTCTGACCATAAATGCATTCCATTCCCCGATATTCGGAAAGTGACGTTTAAGGAAACAAAACTGCAATGCTCCCGTTAGCTTAGCAGGGTTTTGACTCTCATTAGAGATGTCTCCTAGCAACCCAAATGATAAACAATGCTGCAGCGCTAGCATTTGTGCTTCAGGTGTACGATTATCAAAAGAGATTATAATGTTTTATACACAGGCGTTTGTTAAACAAGCTTTAATATCATTTATCGATATTACTTAATAAAGTGAATGTTTATCACTTACTTTGTATATCTCCCTGAATGTCGACATGTTTGTGTGACATCATGCCCCTGCATCTCGGCGAAATCGGAGTTGAGAATTTCTGCACAAGCCTACAAGTTGTAATTCTGACTTCAAGATGCATTCCATTGCACTTTTCTTAGTAGGAAGTTGTAAAATCCGTCTTTCCGAGTTGAATGGAATGCAGCAATACTTTTCAAAACTTGATCCGACACTGAATGCTCAAGCAGCCTAATTTACTCTTAGAAAACTCCTGATGTAGCTATAACAATGCAAAAAGCACTTACCAATTTACTTGAAGTGAAAATCAGTCCTTCTTTCCTGTTTAATAAATTAAGCAATCACACAGTCATGCACAACATCTCGTGTTTTTAAATCCATAAGGATCTCTTTCTCAAAGGTGACAGTGGCAGTGATGATGATCTCGTGCTCTTCGCTCTTGAATTACGTACATCACTTAAAGCGTGATTGTGTCACTCAAGGCCAGCTAGATGGCCTCGACCGGGACATATCCTAAAAATCACATCCACCAAGAACAAATCAATCAATCTGATTGGCTGATGAATCTGACAATCTGACTATAGTTGCTCATTCATTTGCACTGTTGAAGGATTCTGAAGAAATTCTGAAGGCCTGAGGGGGTGGAGCTCAGACTCACGCGCTGCTTCAGCTAACGAGCTCGGCTTCGGGCATGAGATTTTTGAAACAGTTGTCACACTTTTCTTGTAAGCATCAATGAATAAATTCTGACAGGATAAACTTTTCATTTTTCTCTATTTGTTTGTAGATTAATTAAGAGTGGAAAGCGATTAAAAATACATAGGCAAAAAGGTGATTGAGAATTATTAAAATATGTATTTATTTGGCAAATTAGGCCAGCAGATAAGGCTATGCTGGCCCTGAGAAATCGCCACCGATGGGTAGTATGGCATTCCGAACTCAGCCCGTGTCTCTAAGGCTGCTGATGCAACACGCTTTCAGTCGCACCGCAGGAGAAGGTAAACACACTTGAACTAATGCAAAAATAACTGATGTGAGAAGGTGCTTGTCAGTTTCTCTACAGAACGGGGTCTATGTCAGGGTACTGCAGCATTCGGTAGCAACCTTCGACTTCCTGTGTGATCATGTTGGACATGCAAGAGTTTGTAAAAGTGACACTGCGTCACTGAGACTACAAGTTGACAAAATTTGCATGTTGAGAACATTTGCAATAGATGAAGTTACTGTTTACAAGCAACCGCTCGGTGGCAGTAATTCTGAGTTCTATTGGCACCCAAGAAATACTGCTTTCAATGGATGCTTTTTTCAAATTGTGGATTTGAAACAACCCGTTTCCAAAATATTATTAGAGATTTGGGTTTATTCCGTAATACTACCCATTTACCTCTGCTGTTGGTAGATTTGAACTTTTCATGAAAGAATTGCACAAACTATGTAATCTTCTCCCCATATTTGCTGTTGTATATATAAAGTGGCAAAAATTCCTAAATGTAATTATTTATTTTTTTTAAATAAAATAAACATTCTTTGGGCATCCCAGCTTCTTGTGAGTGGTGACGATCAAGTTTCATGGTAGAATCGTTTCAATACCATTCCATGTTTACCTGTTTCCCCATACCTTGTGTCAATTATATGAACATGTAAACTTGTAAATTAGACATTAAGGAATTAAATAGACTCAAAACATCTTCTCAACAGATACTGGGGCGGTGTGGTACCTGAACAATGCCGTCAGGCTTATGAAGGAAAAGAATGGAATTGCTTTTTTGGATATAAAGTTTATCCTACCATTAAACGTGAGTACTCACAAGACATACCAAGTTACCCTTTAATACCTTGTTTGTTTGTTGCAATATTAGGCCAGAAACATACTTTACACAGGTACGCATACGCAGATGTGAACGCTTGGCCAGCGCATTGCCACCGTGCAATCTGGTTGTACATTCATTATTTGATGAATAACATTCCTAACCTTCATATTTATTTTATGGTTACAGTTAATTGTATGTATTTAATGGTGTTCTAAGAGAAAGTGTTAATTTTAGATGCAGTAGTTGGTCACCAAATATTTTTTTTTATTTATTTATTTATTTATTTTTGAAGTTTTTTAGATGTTTTTTTGCTGCCTTCACTAGTATTTTAAATGGTCCTGTGTGACATGAATTTTTAAAAGTACAAATATTCCAAGTAGTGTCTAAATTAATATAGAGTCATAAAAACTACATGCCTTATAATTATGAAATCATAAGCAAAATTTTATTTTAGATAATTCCAGATGGACTATTGCTCGTCACACCACAGGACATGTGAACTACCCATGTGTGTAAAAGCGAAAGATGTACACAGATCTTTGAAGATACTGTCAAATGCAAAAACTTGTTGTGACCATTTTAACATCTGATGTGTCTTTATTTCAGGCCCTGTGTTTATAGTGCAATGGCTGTTTGATGAAGCCCAGCTAACTGTAGACAACATTCATCTGACTGGTCAGCCTGTCCAAGAGGGACAGTGGCGGTATATTCAGAATTTGGGTATTGAGTTGAGGAACACTTTAAAGGATGTCCCGTAAGTATGACCGGTCGTTTAGAGACTTTTATTTTGAATACAGCACAGATATGTGTTTTAATCTAATAGTCCTCTTAGTGGTTCTAATGCTCTGCTTTTATAACATACAGTGCCATGTTTGCTCCAGCTTGCCTTTCACATGAATTCATAACAAGAAAGTAAGTGATCTCTTTTTACCTGTTTATCTCTACAAGATTTTCCCATTCTTCCTTCTCAAAGCTAAAACTGGAGATAAAAGAAATGAAAATCTAGTATGAATGAGACAAAATGTAGGGGAGGACATGATTTTATCAAAATTGGCATTACATATCAGGAGAGGGAGAGGTTGAAAATAAGAGGGATTAGTGATGAAAAAGAAAGTAATTTCAGAGGTGAAGCAAGCTACTACAATTTGATGAAAGATCACAAAGAAATAGTTTTTTTATTTGTTATTTGGAATAATGTATACAGATGAATCATGCACAGTAAGACAAGGAACTAAAGAAACTATTAAGAAACTAAATAGGGCCTATTTTGACTTCATGTTGACTATCTTTTTGTAAAGAGAATAAAATGGCTATGTTTATTTGAACTAGTGAAGTCACCATGCAAACTCTTTAAATGAAACAATCAATGAGCAACTCTGCCCTCTTGTGTCTGTTGTAGTTACTGGACTGACGTTCAGGTCAAAGGCACATCTTTACCAAGAGCGCTCCACTGCTGGGATCGCAGTCTACACGATAACAGCAGAAATAACAAAGCCCCGCCCAAAGGCTGTCCCGTACACTTGATTGACAGCTGTCCATGGCCACACTGCAATCCGACATGCCCAACCATCCGAGACCAGTCGACAGGGCAGGAAATGAATGTCATTCAGTTCCTCATGCACATGGGCTTTGATGTTCAGAAGATGGCCCACCAGCAGGGTATGGACCCTAGTAAACTGCTAGGCATGCTCAGCAGTGGCAGCTAAATGCTGTGGAAGGACTCGCTCCTAACTGGGGCTGTGCTTCCTGTCAGTCCATCTGATACCTCCAACCCCCTTTACCGACCTCAGCTTTGACCTCATGCTGAGCTCTGCCCCTTGCCAGGGCTCTGTGCCAACTCCATGGGCTTCCACCTGCAGATATTCTCGGTTATTAATTCCCTTGTTGAAATCTTAAAGGAATGCCAAGAGAATTTCTCTCGTAATTTGGAACCAATCCTAATAGGATCAAACGACAATCCTTTTAGAATCAAATTGGTTTAATCTTCAGAATTTTAGTGTTGTCAATGTCAGTAGAATCTTATTTAATTTTTAGGCTAATTTAATCCATTTTTGTTTGAAAACTCATTGATTTTGCTACGTTTACACCTCTTACTAGAACTACCACACTAGAACTGCATTTTCCTCCACCCAAAATGGATCATTTTGAAAGTGCTCACCATTAGCACGCACTTTGGAAAACAATGACATTAGGAAACTGAAAACAAAAGAGTTTTCAATTAAAAATGGATTAGTGTGGATGTGGCCTTAGAGGATTCTTGTTTGATCTCATTGATTCCACAATATGATAGAAATTCCATTGGCATTCCTTAAAGGTTTTTTGACAAGAAAAATTTAAGAGTGAAGATGGCATCGATTTTGCTCCAATCCATTTTATGTATTTAGATCAGTGGTTTTCAACTGGTGGGTTTTACCCAAAATTGGGTTCCAGGTCTGTTCTGACAGGGTTTCGGACAGCAATGAAATAAAAGCGCTAAATGCAAATAATAAAATGCAATCAACCATATAATCATGGTTGGAATGGCAAATTAAATAGGCATATCAACTTTTAAAAAGAAGGAGAAAAAGGGGCCTGGGAAGCTCAGAGAGTATTGACGCTGACAACTACCCCTGGAGTCGTGAGTTCGAATCCAGGGTGTGCTGAGTGAATCCAGCCAGGTCTCCTAAGCAACCAAAATTGGCCCGGTTGCTAGGGAGGGTAGAGTCACATGGGGTAACCTCCTCGTGGTCGAGATTAGTGGCTCTTGCTCTCAATGGGGCGCGTGGTAAGTTGTGTGTGGATCGCCGAGAATAGCATGAGTCTCCGCGGTGTCATGCACATCAAGCCACGTGATAAAATGCATGGATTGACTGTCTCAGAAGTGGAGGCAACTGAGACTTGTCCTCCACCACCCGGATTAAGTTGAGTAACTGCACCACCAAGAGCACCTAGTAAGTAGTGGGAATTGGGCATGCCAAATTGGGGAGCAAAAGGGGAGGAAATTATATAAAAACAAAAAAAAATAATTATATATATATATATATATATATATATATATATATATATATATATATATATATGAGAAATCACCTCCAATATATTTTGTTGATGACATCAAAGGCTGTGCATCCAATTCAAACTCGGTATTTGGTCACTTGGTAGAAACTAGCCTAATTGGCCAGGACAGAAAGAGTGACATCCTTAAAAACCATAAACATAAAAATCTGCACTATTAGCCAATGTTGTGTTAATAATTATGCATACTGTAGGCTTATGCAATATACAGTTGTATTAAAAATATTGATAAATGTTTAATACAATTTTTGTGTACTTTTGCACCATTAACTAGTGGTTCTCAGCCAGGGGACCAAGGCCCATGAGGGGCCCACAAGCCCTTGAAGTCAAAAAGGCTGAGAACCACTGCCATGAACAATTTTGGTACCTTTGTGGGTCACCACTTGATGTCCAATGTAAATTCTGGGTCCTGAAGCAAAACCAGTTGAGAACCACTGGTTTAGATGATTATAATTGAGCAGTTTGGAGATGATGGAGTGCATCAAAATGAGAACTGGAATGGAGCGTTTGTCAGATCCACTTCATTTAAAACTATGGGCTGCTGACTGTTCAATCCGACCCAACCCCACACAACACAGTACTGGTGAAAGTACTGAAGCAACATGTAAGCAGGACAAGGTACACCTGCATCTTTGCTCTTAATTTATCTTTTGGTTATAAAAGTAACACGAATGTAATCCAGTTTTACGGATCTTAAACGTTGTTTGCTTTATTTTTCTTTTTTTCGTAGATTTTTTTTTACCAATATATATTTAGCCACAATTTATTCGAGTTTTATATGTCCAATAAGAGAAAGAAAATACAAAACAAAGAGAGAATGGAGATTATAGAGTTTATAATCTATAACAGATTATAGAGTTTCAAAAGTATATACAAAATGAAAAGGATCTAGTCTGATTGTAAAGAATCTAATGAACAGGAATTAGGAACAGGCAGACACATGTGTGGCCATGTAAACACATAAGCGGCATTCTGATGGGTGTGCAGAATGCGCATGTGCATGGAACAGACCGGACAACAAATGTCATTGGATGGAGTTGACACAGCGGAAAGATTTCAAAATTTCTGGGCGTACAGTGAGAAAAGCACATACAATAAAAACTATACCCATTTATATACACCAATGTAAAATATCGACTGTCCCTTACATTTGTGTGTATGTGCTCATACACTGGGGGAATCCCAGAGTTTAACATAAGAGGAAACCCCACTATTACAGTGCAATTACGCTGCATATTGCGATAGAAAATTAAGGAAACAAAAACAGCAACAACTCTAAAATATTTGGAAACAAAGCGAAGCAACAGAGAATAAAATAACAAACTGTTCTCTTATGCTGGGTTTGTTATTTACACAAGTGTCATGGGGAAATTACATGTCGAGAAAGCTGCTTACTGACCGAACCGCATTATTACGGGAATAGAGTGTTCGCCGCTTATGCTTTCTAGCAATAAGCCACTTTCTGGTGTCCATGTAAACATTGTCACTGTGTCGCATAAGTCACGTGACACGAGAACAATAATGTTTACCATTAATGACTTCAAAATGAGTAATTTTTTTTAACGAAAACAAGTGTGAATGGGCTTTGCGAGCTCTGGAACAAAAATCTTAATATATAAATCATTTGGATTACATTTTTGATACTTTTTTAAGGCGCTTTTTGGTACCTGGCAGTAAAAATCACCATCCACTTTCATTTGAGATCAGACATTCTTCAAAATTTTGCCTTTTGTATTCTACGAAAGAAAGAAAATCATTCAGGTTTGTAATGACATGAAGGTGAGATAAAGAAGACAGAATTTTTATATTTAGGTGGAGTGTTTCTTTGAAGTACAAAATAGATACATACCCACAAATCCTGGATAAAAAGCTAAGCCCAGCAAACAGATCCTCTTTCCAATGTCACATTTAGACACACATTATCTTGAATGTGACCCTGCTGCTCAGGTTGTTCTCTGGACACTTTTGGTGCATCTTCATTTAACTCATTCAGATTGTATAAAGATGAACAACAAAAGGGGGATTACACTTATTGTTACCATGTTTCCTTCAACTGTGTATAAACTCTTGGGAAATTTGTTTCTTATTATGTAAGTGGTAAAATAAGCCAAATGAGTGCAGTTTCCCATCTTCAACAAGTAAATGTTATTAACTGCCATTGCACTGACATGACAGCAAGCCAATGGCAACTTAAAGCTCGGTTGAAAGGATCACAATTTTATTAATGCAACTTTCTCTCACTCCATTGGGAGAGGGTATTGTGCTCTTTATGCATTTACCCATGTATAGGTCTTCATAAAATCTAGCTCCTTTGGGAGTTCTTTTGTCAAATGAAGACACTCTGGACTGTTTACATATTTGATATAAAATCACTTTTTAATATAATGTTATGTAGAAATCAATGAACAGTCTCATGAAAAACAAGATCCACCATAAGAAAAAAAATAACTAAATAAAAAACAGATATGTGAAGGTATAACTAATTGCTATTTTGTTCTGTAACATATTTTTTTAACAGAAACTCAATCTACATTGCTAAGTTGCATATTTATTTTGTTATGTAAATCATATTTATAATATTATTTTCACAGAGAAGGGATGTAAATTGTACATAATTAAGTTTGTTTTTCTTGTGTTGAATGCATGTGTCCCTGAGAGAACACAATACAGTTATTCCAAAAACATTCAATATTGTCTTTTTTTTTTTTTTTTTAGCATTTCATTCTACAGCCTAATTACACACATCATGGTTTTATTGAACTTACAGCATTTCATGACTTGAAACAGTGCCCATTTAACCATTTAACCTAGCCCATGTAATCTGACTGAAACAAGATTTAAAAGTTATAAACTAGAAAGGAGCCAGGTGGTTGGAAGGGAGGAGTAGAAAAGTAAGAGGAATTCCTGACATCAGACAAAGGAAAGTTGATAAAAAATTTTTTTTAAATGTGATGCAAATTTTTTTTTTTTTTTTAATTTTCTGATTTTATCTGACATTATATATCTCAGGGAGTAAATAAGGTAGCTCCAAAAAAAACTGCTTTTGGTTTGTTTCCAATCATGTCACCTGTAACTGAGTAAACATTTTTGTTGATATGACAAATGCAATAAAACATTATAGCATTACAAAAATAATTTATCCTAGTGTCCAAAAACATCTCTAAGTGTCAAACAAATAAATAAAACATAATAATTGTACAAAATAACTATGGCTGCCCCCTAATAGTTGACCAAATGTTAGTCGATGAGAAGAGTCTTGGTCGACCAAGTTTTGATTGGTCGGTTGTTCGTCACAGAAAAAGAAATACTCCACAAGAAGTGCCGAAGTCACGCAGTCAGTGACTGACAGGCATGCGGTAATTAATTATGTCGGACAGGAAATCCAAAGTGTGGGATCATTTCGAGAGGGTAAAGGATGACCCCAAGAAGGTGACATGCAAACTCTGCAGGCAAACGTTCGCCTATCATTCATCGACCTCAAACATGGCTTATCATTTGAAACATGTAAGTAGCCTAATGTTAGCCACTTAGCATGGCTGCTTGCTCTAACATTAGATAACCTAGATAAATATGCACTATTAGGCTTATCCAAGTATTCGTGGGGAGTGGGGAAGCTAAATTAGTACCTCGCTTACTGCATGTTTAACTTAATGTGCATTTCTCTCTATAAATTAACAAAATGTTCAGACAGTCTCCTTTCTGGTTTTTCCGACACATTCAGAATACTTACCGCTTTTGCCAGTGTCGCTGCAGCTCACTTCGTGCGTGCGCTTGTAAAATTGATATTTTAAAGGCTTATTATTACGGTTTAGTATTTCTCTGTTATGTAGAACAGTCTTAGCAATGTTACTTATAACATTCTTTCTCAGCCCTGGACCTCAAACCATTTTCTGATGCCCCCCAAAAAATATATAGTTAAGTAATTAAATTAATATCACAAATGTGCGACAACTAGTCGACTAATGGCTTAAACCAACGACTTCTAGTCAACTAGGAAAATCTTTGATCGGGAGCAGCCCTAAAAATAACTAATTACACGTGCAAATACAACAATAACTAAAGGTATGCTCTTTCTCCAAAGCATGCAGGCACGAGTAACGAGATCTCATTCAGTTCCATTCTGTTTCATTTGAGTCATCATTGAGTCTGTGTCATGTACTTGGTGCCATCTCCTGGTGGCCATATGTAATTAGAGTGAACAATCCTCTCTGCCCATATTTGGATTACTTCGACCTCTGTTTGCAGTGATTTGAATCATAATACCATTGGTTTAGCATTCCATGATGCTGGATAACGTACTACATAATTTCTGATGAAATCATCTGATCCAGGAAAGCCAATATGTTTTTAGCCAGAAAGAACATTATGTGCTGTGTGCACATTGTGCTTCGTGTGGATTATCTAATGATCTATGCATCAGATTATGTTGTATGTGGGCTCATTTTAACAGGAATCCCCTTCTCTAAGTAAAGGTATTTATTGATATTTATATGATATTTTATGTTCTGTTTATTTTTTGTGTAGTTATAAGTGAAAGCGCGGCTTATAAGCAACACCTGTTTACATGTAACATGTATGTCAAAGACATATACTTAGCTATTACTCGCTATATTTTTGTCTGAGTAAAACAAATAGGCTGATTGTATTCTACTATTTGAACGCTTTCCAATGACATATGACACATGGCTATTTGATCAGTTTGATGTTTTTACTAATTACAATAATATGTACAGTGCAAAATTATTAATAAATTATCAAAATGGAACACTTCTGGTTTGTCTGAAAATTTCAAAGCACTTGTTCAGTTTTGGTCATAATGTATTGTAAAGTAGAGCTTCTAGGCTTTAAAATTATACCTATTTTGTGTTGGTCAAGACTGTAGTTATTAATATTTTGATAATATTTAGCTTAAAGGGTTAAAAAAAGCCAACAGAGTACATTTTGTTTTGATTGATCATTTGATTTAAAGCATCTAAATTTAGCATCTACAAACAACTCTGAGAAGGCAAATAAGTTTTAAGATTTAAAATGGCAGAAAAACAGGAGTGATATAAAAATATCACTAATAAAAAAGACATAAGCATTAGTGATTGTGAACTTCTAAACTACCCAACATAGTCTCATGACAGCTAATAACAGTTATTTATGAGATGGCGAAATCATAAGATATTGGACGACTTGGCTCTTACGAAAATGAATAAACAGAATTTCTAACTGATACAAAACAGTCATCAGATTTTAGTTAGCCATCTTTTCAACACTAATTTTAAGAAGGGAAACATCTTAGTTACTCATTGTACATTTATGTATGCTTCCCATGTCTATTTCCAAACTTCAATGTTTTCTATGTTCTGTGGCAGCCATATTTTTTCATACACTACCTGGCCAAAAAAAAAAAAAAAAAAAAAAAAAAATGTTTAAGAAATACTCTAACATTTTGTTGGACCGTCTTTAGCCTTTAACCTTATGCAACGTCACAACATTTATTTCCATCCATAGTTGCATTCATTTTTGGCCAAGATATTGTAATGATGACGGGAGAGTCGAACCACTCCATAAAGACTTCTCCAGCACATCCCAAAGACTTTCAATGGGGTTAAGCTCAGGAATATGTGGTGGCCAAATCATGTGTGAAAACTATTCCTCAGTTTTGCTGCAGTTTGCAGCAGTTTGCAGCAGACATGCAACAGTTTATGACTTTATAAACACTTATTTTTCGCACTATTACTCCTATGGATATCAAAACACTTTTACCGTAATGCATCACTTGAAAAACGATACATTTTAATGCTTGTATTACAAACCCACCTACATTTAAACACTTATTCCAACATGATTAGCTTGCGCTCTAGCTTACCTGATAGAGTGTTGGACTTTGGTCTCGGAGACCGAACCTCGAGCCCAGACAAACATGTTTCATGAAGTGAAAGGGTCATAGAAGCGACATGAAACGACAAGGTTGCTTCAGTTAATGTGCCTTTATTGTCAAATTTGCTTTTAAATCACATGGTTAGGTTTAGGTGTTGATTTAGGGTAAGGATGTCTGTTTTGTTTTATTTATTTTTTTCAGTTTTTACACTATTGGTTGGATTTAGGTTAAAGTTTTAGGTTAGGGAAGAACGTTTTACTCATTAAAACATCCATCTTAAAACCTTGTCTGATTACAACATCATTTCACTTGATTTTGGCGCCCCCACAGGACATTTCCCTGGGAAACTGAGAAGGATATAGCTGCAGGCAGTACTCCAAACCGCCATTAAACGCGTAGGGAGCCCCTTACCTAACCCTTTCCCTAACCTTAACCGTAAGTGGAAATGACATCCCCTTTTGGAGTTGGCGCAACCCTCTTTTGGAGTAACCACGCCCGTTTCTGAAGTAACCACGCCCTCTTTTGGAGATTCCGCCCACATTGGAGGTCTCTAGCCTGCAGCTATACCTACTTGGGGAAACTGCAGCCAAACGTATAATGAAGCACATAATTTTGGTTTGCAGAAATGTTGCCATTGTCATATAAATTTCATGAGATCAGGCTGAAATTATCACAATAAACCATTATAATATCATTTGTTGGTTTGTTTATTTTTTCTTTATGGGAATAAAAGTTGTACCTGCCAACTTGTATGATTTCTTTCGATTTTACCACATGTACTATTATTCCGACTTATTATAAGACTGGGTTAACATTACCACAAAGGAAGCAATAAAATATAACCTTGACTAATGTCTTTGTAAAAAAAAGTCTGCTCATCTTCTCAGAGTATTTTTGTTCTTTAAACTGAAAAGTAAATCTAATGTAAATTTGTATAAGAAAACTGACAAGAAGACTTTCATCAACTTTGTTGTTTATTACTTAGGTCATTTCATTGTTTAAAAACTCTTTGAAACAGACACCTTCTGGCAGTCCCCTATCAAACATGCATGCACACACACAGTTTGCAACCACAGAAACACGGCTCCCCACACTGTTGCTCGACGCATTCATTTGGTTTCCCACCCCATTCCACAGTGGAATATAGACCTCTATTTATAGAGCTGGTGGAGCCCATGGCCCTGAGCTCGGCAGAACACTCTCATTAAAACTGCTTTCCTTAGTACACTTCAACTCAAAGCCTAGGAAAATGCCAGTGTGTGTCAGAGTGGAAACATAACGTTAGAGAGATTGAGAGATGTGGGTTAGATAGTCAGAGTTAAAAGAAAAAAAGTTTGACCTGGAGAAACTGGAGATATTGCCATCTTATTTGGTATATTTATTGACAGTTACAGCGTTTGGACCTTGGAAGAGGCATTTCAGCTATAACAGCAAGATCTCGAAAGTGGAATTGGACTCACATGGAACTTTCCGCTTATTCCAAGAGTAATGACCCGCTGACAAACACCAAGTGCAAGACCTGCAACAACAAGGTGACTATGTCAACACTCAGTCTATGGTGTACAAGCCATTGATTGGAATTTGGAACTTGTAATGATGATTTGAATTACAAAAATAATTATTTTGGGGGCAAACTGTTGCTTTGCTGAATGCAATTCAGTTTCTTGCAAAGCTAAAACTACTTACAGCAAGGTTACTGTCCATTCAGAACGTACCCTGTTTTTATTGTAATTTGATCCCACACACTCTGCAATAATTATAAAGCAGGGCTGGAAAGCATTAAAGGAGATTTGTCATTAAGGCTGCCTAAATAAAGAGGCAGGAAAAGGGCAAGGTTTGTGGATTCAGGCGTGGAGGTACAGCGACACCCGTTTCATCCAGATCCACCCAAGAACTGCTCATGGACCCCCAAGGAGGCCACTTTCTCAACAAGGCAGCGGTGCTGTCTGGACTCGGCGCTGCCCGTATGTGCCAGCTACTGTTGGGTTGCACCACCATGGCCCTGGTGGCCCACAGCGCTGGCTTCAGCGCCACCTATGGCACCTTCTGCATGTTCGTCTGGTGCTTCTGCTTTGCCGTAACTTCTGTCATCTTCACCATGGATGTCACAAGGCTGCACGGGTGTTTGCCAATCTCCTGGGACAACTTCACCGTGGCCTACGCCATGTTGGCAACACTCATGTACGTCACGGCTTCAGTGGTGTACCCCGTCTACTTCCTCAGGTCTGAGTGCCCGTCGGAGGGCTGCGAGGTGCATAACTACCGCATTGCTGTCACCGTTTGCTCTAGCGTTTGCTGTGTCGCTTACGGGGCCGAGGTGTTCATTACGCGGGCCAAGCCGGGGCATGTGGTGGGCTATATGGCCACTGTTTCAGGCTTGCTCAAGGTGGTCCAAGCCTTCCTAGCCTGCATCATCTTTGGTGCACTGGCTAATGACAGTGAATACAACCGGCACATTCCTACACAATATTGCGTGGTGGTCTACAGCCTGTGCTTTGCCGTAACAGTGGTGGTGGTGGTTCTCACGGTCTTCGGGAGAACATCGGCTTTGCGCTTCCCTTTCGACCGCTTCGTGGTCATTTACACCTTTCTGGCAGTGCTGCTCTATATGAGCGCTGCTGTGGTCTGGCCTGTTTTTAGTTTTGATAAGAAGTACGGGACCCCAGGGCGACCAGAAGACTGTCCAAGAGGAAAGTGCCCATGGGACAGCAAGCTGGTGGTCGCCGTGTTCACGTTTGCCAACCTGGTCCTGTACTTCACCGACCTGGTGTACTCTCAAAGAATACGATTTGTCTCCCATTCAGCAGCATAACACCATCTCATCTTCAGTCTAATGGATGTTTAAATACTGGAATTTCTAAAATACAGCCAACCAATAAAATGCAGTTGTTCTGCACTAGTATATGAAATATAATTGTTTTTTTTAGTTATGTTGATTGGAACTCCAACTGCTGAGCTTGAACATGTCATTTGCTTGTTTTATGAAGTTATTATAGCACAATTGAATGAAATCAAATAAAAAATAAAAGAAATCACATTTTTGTTCATATTAACTGCTACCAAGAAATTACCTCTGCGACAATGAATCTCTGCAATTTAAACTGTAAACTTGGAATGCATAAAAGTGATGTACCCTTTTCCCAGAATGTGATGATGCATTTCTGCCTTATTTACAGGGTTCCCACACTTTTTGACCAATTAATTTCCATAACTTTTCAATGATTTTATCAGTTTTATCAGTCATGTAATTTTTGGACTAAAGTAAAGTTTTTTTAAAAAAAACATTTGTTAATTCAGATTAGCTAATGAATCATTCAGACCGTTTTGTTAAACCTTTCAACCAAATAACTGCAAAGAACTGACTCAAAAAAAGGATTCTCTCACAAAATGAAGAACTATATGGATTGCAAGCAAGTTCTACCGAAGTCTTTTTAGCAAGTCGGTCCTCTCAGCGCTTTTGGGCAGGCTGGGCAGCTATTTTTCTGTAAACAAGTGGCATACAAGTGCAACTCCAATCTACTTGGATGGGGAAACACTGAAATCTCCAAAACAGGTGGCCAAGATTAAGACCAAAGAACATATTTCAAATCAGCAGTAAAATCTGATAACACAGTAATCTTCACTTGTGCTTCTTTACCTCAGATTATTCAAAAAAAAAAAAAAAAAAACGCAATTTTCCCAGTTTGTCTAGCTAATGCACGTGCGCGTTCTCAAGTTGATTGACATATAATGTCTGTATCTAAAAGGCGATTTCCTATTTTACCTGTAAGGCGGGATGTCCTTTTCTACATCTGCTGACCGTTGGGCGTTCCATTTTCTCCCATTCATTTTAATAGAAGTGACCCGTCTCTGTTAAATAGTCTCTGATTCTACTCTACTAACCAAGAGCAATATTTAAGGAAAACACAGTGTAACTCGAAAAAAGTATATTCACTATCGAAATATCCAGGATTTCCCCATGTCTTTTAAGATTTTATTAATGTCCATGACTTTTCCAGGCCTCGAAAACACTTTTAAAATTCCCTGAATTTCCAAATAGGAACACAAAATAATATTTTCTGCGGTCTCCCATTCACCGCTATACAAGTTTAACCTGCTATAGTTTACTTCTGCATTTCAAACCCAGAAATATGAAAATCTGTCATCAATTATTTACCCTCATGCTGTTCCAAACTTTCTTCATTTTCTTTCTTCTGTGAAACACAAAAGCCTCAGTCACCATTCACTTTTATTGTATGGAAAAAAAGTGATAAATGACAGTGAATGGTGACTGGGACTAACATACTGCCTCCTTTTGTGTCCTACACAAGAAAGAAAGGAAGTTGGGTTGCAACAAGATGAGAGTGAGTAAATGATGACAGAATTGTAATTTC
This sequence comes from Myxocyprinus asiaticus, assembly GCF_019703515.2. Taxonomy (NCBI): domain Eukaryota; kingdom Metazoa; phylum Chordata; class Actinopteri; order Cypriniformes; family Catostomidae; genus Myxocyprinus; species Myxocyprinus asiaticus. The sequence goes on along the minus strand of NC_059357.1, from coordinate 44,742,237 downwards.
TGAGTGAACTATCAGAAAATAATTTTGAGCAGGAACATCTCAACTAAACACTAAACATGTTGTGGTCTGAACATAAGAGTCATTATGAGCTTTGTGTATAGTTCAGTGTAATGCACATTATTTAAATATAGCACATTTACTGTTGTAGGTTTCAAATGTCATTTATCATATACCTTCATTATCATTCTAACATAGCAAGCTTGCTTCTGGGTATTGTATTTTGTACCATGGTCGACCTGTGTGTGCTATGACTTCGTTTGTTTGTGATTTGTTTATCCAATTTCCTCTGACTCAGAGAAGAGAGCGTTCTGTATCAACTTTGGTGTATTGTTCATGAAGATAATTTTTTTAAATGAAGGACATTAATTGGTATGTTGTTCTGTTTTCACATAGCATCTCTATTTAACCAGTCTCACTATATCAGTTTAAAAAACTCAAGTCTTATAGCGTTTTCTTATTCTATAGTATTTTACAATTAGAGTTGTGTTCTCAACATATTTCAAAATATGTCAAAATATGCTGTTGTCCAAATAGTTTTTGTGTCCAGATAATAGTTTTGTTCTAGTTCTCACCACTTCTTATAATGCACACACAAAAAAATGCTACTGAAACACTTCTCTGCATGTGGGTGTGTGTTAATAATCAATATTAACCTAACGTAATGGGGACAAAAATGCAGAAAATGTCCTAAAAAATTAGTTTCATGTCATAAAAAGTAATAAAATAATAATTTAGGCTGGGGGTGTTTATAACCCAGCATTAACAACTGGGAACAAATTTGCAGAAAATGTCCCATTAAACTGGTTAAATGGCATAAAATAAAAGATTTTCTTTAGTGGTAAGGTTCAGGTTTGAAAAGAGTAGAGATATGTAAAAAAAAAAAAAAATTATATATATATACATATATCCCTTTTAGATAAACTTGATAAATGTGTGAGTTTCACACACACACACACACACACACACACACACACACACACACACACACACACAGAGAGAGAGAGAGAGAGAGATAGAGATATTAACTTATTAATAACTTAATATATTTAAAAAAAAAAAATCTATATCTATATCTTATGAAAATAGATTTATCAGAGGAAATTCAAGTGCAACGTCTCGCTGGCTTTCTGTTGACACAGCCCCACTTGTCAGCAAAGATGACCAATCAGAGCGCAGTATGCATGGATGGAGTACAGTGATTGGCTGAGGCAAAGCAGTGGTTTTCCGTGATTGGCTATATCCTGGTACACCAGTTCTGGAACTACAGCTGAAGTAAAAGCCTGTGGATAAACTACGTGAAGTGAACACGATAAACAAACGTAAAACCAGCTGAATATCTTTACCAGCTCTTCCAAATCTCCATTTTTAGGTACGTTTGTTAGATTACTCTTAAATATTTTTGTTTTCTGATTTGGTATCTGCTGGGAAGCTGCGTATTGCTTTTTGATTCCGACCAGGAAATAAAGCATATCGTAAGCAGACTGTAGATGTTACTTCCGCTGATCTGAAACATGTTTATTTTCATTGATTAGTCCGTTGGTGAAAACTCATCGGTGTTGTTGTTATTAGGTCAGAATGAGTGTTGGATTCATCGGAGCGGGTCAGCTGGCTCACGCGCTGGTGAAGGGCTTCGCAGCAGCAGGTAAAACTAAGTACACACAACAACAACCACCAAAAACACGACAGGACAGTTGCGTGTTTATTCCTGTAATAATGCAATAATACAAAAATAAAACTGCAATTGATCAAAAATGTAAATGAAACCAATTTGTATTAAACTACAGGGGAGCTACTACAGGTGAATCCTTGAAAATAAAATAATAATAATAATAATAATAATAATAATAATAAATATAGCAAGCAGTTATGATGGGCCCAAGCACAACTGGTCCATTTCCACCCGGTGGCTTTCGGAAAGCAATGCAAGGTGGACACATGCATTTGGCATTTGACATTATTCTAAACAATTTTGAAACAATTTGCATAAATATAAGAGGAATATTTTAAAGTCTGTTAAAAGTGTCATACTTCCTGTTGCCAATAGGTGGCGCTATGACCGTGACCCATAATAGCCGGATTCATGTGATCAGCCCCCAAGACCAAACATACAGTTGAATTTTCATCAAAATCAATGCACACAGATGATATAAGGCACTTCCTGTTTTCCATTTTTCACCATAAATGTATTGCTTCACCATGGCAACATGGTTCAATATATCAAAAATACATTTGCAATTTAGCATCTTCAATGTATTGGCATCATGTTGCACAAATTTGGTGCCAGTCACATGAATCCTTTAGGAGGAGTATTTAAAAGTTCAGAGCCTGCACTTTATTTATTTTATTTTTAATTTTTATTATTTTTATTTTTTTAAGAGTTTTCATGCATGTTAAGTATCCCAAAAGTACGGAAAATCTTGAAAAAAGAATAATAATCATTAGAAGAACAATAGGGTCTTCACACTTTCAGTGCTTGGGCCCTAAAAATAATGCTATTTAGATTTTTAAACTTGACATATTTAAACTTTATTTAAAATACGTAAATTAGGCTTCACCTTTTTGTATCTTTTTGCATTTTATATCAAAAGTAAAAAGGACACCAAAGAAAATTTTACAACTTTTTTTTGTTTTTTGTTTTAATGCAATCAATAATCCATCTTTAATAAAACACGTTACATGTAAATTCTTTTTTTTTTGCCATTTTTTCTAAAAGATACAATAATATTTTTTAATATTACAAGCACAAACTTCCAGCAATATTATATATATATATATATATATATATACACATAACTTAAGATTTGTTATCTGTGCCTATTATGAAACATGAGATGTTACTTTACTATATAAACATACGGAGGACAGGGAGGGAATTACTTTTCTGAAATACTTTGCTTACAAACAGGAGTCCCTTACAATAGCTTTATCCATCCCTTATGAAATTTAAAGGGATAGTTCACACAAAGGAAAATTCTCTCATCATTTACTCACCCTCATGCCATCCCAGATGTGTATGACTTTCTTTCTTCTGCAGAACACAAACGAAGATTGTTCTAAAAAATATATCAGCTCTGTTGGTACTTGCAATGCAAGTGAATGGATGCCAACATTTTTATGCTCCAGAAAGCACATAAAGGCAGCATAACAGTAATCCATATGAGTCCAGTGGTTAAATCCATATCTTCAGAAGTGATATGATAGGTGTGGGTGAGAAAAAGATCAATATTTAAGTCCATTTTAGCTAGAAATTCTTCTCCCTGCCCAGTGGGGGGTGTATGCATGGAGAATGTGAATCACCAAAAACACAAGAAGAAGAATGTGAAAGTTAAAGTGGAGATTGACTGAGCAGGGAGGAGAATTTATAATAAAAATGATCTATTTCTCATCCACACCTATCATATAGCTTCTGAAGACATTGATTTAACCACAGGAGTTGTATGGACTACTTTTGTGCTGCCTTTATATGCTTTTTGGACCTTCAAAGTTCTGGTCACCATTCACTTGCATTGTATGGACCTACAGAGCTGAAATATTCTTCTAAAAATCTTCATTTGTGTTCTGCAAAAGAAAGTCATACACATCTGGGATGGCATCATGGTGAGTAAATGATGAGAGAATTTTCATTTTTGGGTGAACTATTCCTTTAACCTTGGTTTTACTACAGTATAACTAGAGTTTAACTATGGAATTTTTTGTAAAACCATAGTAACCACAAAATTTACAATTGTTTTACTACAGTAACCATATTTTACCATGATAGGTGTGGTATAACCATAATACAGACAAGACAAAATCTGTATAAAAATCATAATTTTGCCCACACACAATAGTAACACCATGGTTAATTTGTAGTAATTTTGTGGTTCTTTACACAAGAAAATGGGTACTACAGTCATTGTTACTGCAGCCGTGGTAAATTTGTGTCAGGGCATGATTTTTACCATGTACTTTTACCACAAATGAACCATGGTGTTACTATAGTAACCATGTTTCTTGCTGAATGATCATGGTTTTTATTACCATAGTTTTGATTTTCTGGAGCCCATTACTACTGTGGTTTTACTATGAATATCACAGTTAAAATTATTACTGTAGTAAAAACATGTTATGTTATGTGGTTACTCTAGTTTTGCTACAAATACTGTAAATCAGCTATGGTTACTGTAGTAAACCATGGTTGATTTTTAAGGGATGGACAAAGCTATTGCAAGGGAACGCAAAAGTATTTCAGAAAATATATTCTCTCCCTGTCCTTTTAGAGACTCTGTATGAACAGAATGTTTACCTTAGACAAAATTGCCTTTGAAAGATGCAAACAGATACTAATGTAATCATACAGTTGTTATATATTATTTTTTAGTTTGGTAGTTAAAGTCGCAAAATATTGTTAATAGTCAAAATTAGCGGTCGAATGATATGGGTTTTTTTAATAGTCGATGCCGATATCCAGAGAGCAGGATGGCCGATAACAATTTAATATAGTAATTAACATAAACATAAATACAATTATTAAAAAAATTGCTAAAAAAAAGTATAAACTCTTATTTAGCAGTATATTTTCTCAATTTCACACAAAACTTTAACTTTGTAAAAAATAATAAAAAAATTTATTTTAAATGGTAGATAGCAGTTTCTTCAGATTTCTGTTTAGTCATCAAATTATAGTAATTTATTCGCACATAAAGAAATTAATATATTAGGAAGAAGGGGGGGCCTGGGTAGCTCAGTGGTAAAGACGCTGGCTACCACCCCTGGAGTTCGCTAGTTCGAATCCCAGGGCGTGCGGAGTAATTCCAGCCAGGTCTCCTAAGCAACCAAATTGGCCCGGTTGCTAGGGAGGGTAGAGTCTCATGGGGTAACCTCCTCGTGATCGCAATAATGTAGTTCGTTCTCGGTTGGGCGCGTGCTGAGTTGAGCGTGGTTGCCACGGTGGATGGCGTGATGTCTCCGTGGCAACGCGCTCAACAAGCCACGTGATAAGATGCACAGGTTGACGATCTCAGACGCAGAGGCAACTGGGATTCGTCCTCCGCCACCCGGACTGAGGCGAATCACTACGTGACCACGAGGACTTAAAAGCACATTGGGAATTGGGCATTCCAAATTGCGAGAAAAAGGGGAAAAATCCAAATAAATAAATAAATAAATAGATTAGGAAGAAGGAAATAACAGTACACACAGTAGTCCAGCAACCATGGTTAGCATGTGCACATTAGTAATCGCGTTTTCTCACAAAAGACCGAATCAAACCAGTTACACGTGTACAGTGCATAGTGAATGAGACATTTACTTTGAAGATGCTCAAACAGGCAAGATGCAGATCTAGCGCGGGCAGCAATCTCCTGACAGTTTAAATGGCCTGGATCGCCTGCTTGGATTGTCACGGAGTGACCGTCATGATTTGTGAATCAGAGGAACATTTGATCCTGAAGTTTTGATTCTGGCTGATAGAATATGCACTTCAGAGGAAGATATTACATGAGCGCTCGACGGGAAGAAAACTCTGGATTTTCGTGTGGTTCGTGAATTTCATCTTTTTAAATGAGATAATTGCAGACGGTATATAATAGAAGTTTTATTGATATTTGCCTTTTATCATTAGAAAAGAAAGATAAAAATGACAGGGAACTGCTGAGGAGAGGCTGATAGAATACGTGCTTTAAAGGTAAATAAATGAGCGCTCCACAGGATGCTGAATCTGTTGAAGTTGTGTGAGTTTGGTTTATTACATTTGTTTATACGAGAAGTGCATATTTGCAGATGATATATGATATTAGTTTTATTGATATTTGCCTTTTTATCATTAGACAAGACAGTTAAAAGTTACATGGAACTGTTGAGGAGAGAGAGGGAGAATGAAACACATGAGCATTTTAACATTATGAGCTCAAACGTGTTTATTGCGGCTCTGATATGTGGACCGTTTAAATGAATCTGTGTTGCATACCGGTATGATTGCACGTAACAAAAAAATGTGATTGGTCATTTACATGTCTCCGACGCTTCAGATGCAAACCGGCGATTCTCAGAACCCTCGAAGTGGGAAAATGGGAAAAATTTATCGGCCGATAATTAAAAAATTCAGAATATTGGCTGATTTATCAGCCTAGGAGATATATCGGTAGACCAATAGTCAAAATTGTTCAATCCTTCCAAAATCATAATTTATAAATGTAGTACCTCCCCTTGAAGACTCTTTTGTAACATATATAGAGGCCTGTTCTCATCAACACTATGAAAAAGACTTTAGATTTTACTCTCCCGTCCATCAGGTGTGATTGCCACGCACAGGATAACAGCAAGCTCTCCAGACACAGACCTGCCCACTGTCATTGGGCTCAGAGTGAGTGTTTGACAAGGTTTTGTTAAAAATCAAAGACATGTTAGCCATTGTTTAAAAACACTGATACAGATTCAAACTGCCTGTACTGCAGAAAATGGGAGCATACTTCACCACCAGTAACAAAGAGACTGTGAACAAGAGTGACGTTCTCTTCCTAGCAGTCAAGCCACATATTATTCCATTTGTTTTGGATGAGATCGGACCAGACATCGAAGACCGCCACCTCATTGTCTCTTGTGCGGCAGGAGTTACAATCAGCTCTATAGAGAAGGTCAGTATGCTGCATAGATGCAGTAATTTCTTCATAGATGAAGCGAAGTAACTAATTATTTTATAAGCTCATAACTTACTTGATTGCAGAAATTGCTGCAGTACCGGCATGCTCCTAAAGTAATTCGCTGTATGACAAATACCCCAGTGGTGGTGCGTGAAGGGGCTACAGTGTACGCTACAGGCACACATGCTGAGGTGGAGGATGGGAAGCTCCTAGAGCAGCTAATGGCCAGTGTGGGTTACTGCACAGAGGTGGAAGAGGACCTGATTGATGCCGTCACTGGCCTTAGTGGCAGCGGCCCAGCCTATGTAAGTATGACAACCCATGTTAGAGTTACCTCGTAATATAAGAGAAGTTAAAAACAGCCACCATTGAGCAGGGTGGTGGGAATGTGGTCCATTCAGAATCACAATGTCTTTAAAATTCCCTTTGAGTGAATTGTGGTCTCAAACAGGAAGCAGAAGTGTAATTCAAAGTTGAGGTTGATATATTCTTTCATCCTAGGCATTCTTAGCTGTAGATGCTCTTGCTGATGGTGGGGTGAAGATGGGACTGCCCAGAAGACTGGCTGTGCGACTGGGAGCTCAGGCCTTGCTTGTTAGTGCTTGGCAATCTCTGAATCATTTATGATGTTGATAATCTGATAAACTGTTGTGTGTCTGAGATTTACAGTACAATGATGCTTTTTGTAAGGGGGCAGCAAAAATGCTCCTGGAGTCTGAGCAACATCCCGGCCAGTTAAAAGACAACGTGGCTTCACCTGGAGGCGCCACGATCCATGCTCTGCATGTCATGGAAAGCGGGGGCTTCCGTAGCCTCCTGATAAACGCTGTGGAGGCGTCATGTATTAGAACCAGGTACAGCCGAAAAAACTTCATTTTTAGACCAGTAACTTTCAACTAGTTGTTTTTGTGTGTGGTTTTTTTATTTTCTAATTTCTTCATGACCCCATGAAATCGCTTGCTGAGTTCAGTTTTCTCTCCAGTGGTAATGTATTTCACATTGAAACAGGAAGTTGGGGCTATAAATGACATATAACTGGTCAGTCAATATTAGATCTTCTTGAATCAGACTTTAAGCACTTATAAGAGCCCCCCAAAATGGGCTAAATTTTTCATATACTTGTTACTTGCAAAATAACTAATAAATAAGATGGTTCTCCATCAATGGAGAACCTGCTTTTTACACGCATAATGAAGTAGTCATAGCATACCAGCTAAATTCCAAAGTTAACCAGTCTAACCTTGATGCCATTGGTGGTATTGGGGTGAGTGACATTCTCATTCTAGAGGGCATTTTATCGGACACAAATATGTATTCACCCCTGTGAACATGATGAGTCGTCAATATTATTATTACTTTTAATTGGGATCTCCTGTAGATCTTGTGTGTGATTATTGTGATGAGAAGCCAAAGGAAAATGTCTATGTCAGTGGACAATAAAGTAAACAACAACAACATATTTAAGGTAAGTTTCCTCAGTGAAAGACTGTAAATTTTAAATTTGTATATCTGCCAATAATCTCAGTTATGAACTCAAAACACACATTTTGATTTTATGGGGTCTCCATGGAGAAACAATTCTGTTTTCAGTTGGATTTTAGAAACTAAAAAAATTTCAGAAACATCCCCGGCTGAAATGTATGGTTTTGTTAACACTTTTTGTGAAGAAAAGTACACAAATGATGATGAAAGCCAAAAAATTTAATGACATGGATGAATATTTACTGAATAATCCATTATTTTGTAAATGAGGGTCAAAATGATTGCCTATGAATTTGGAGCAAAACTACAGGTAAAAAAAAAAAAAAAAAAACGTAGAAAGGTGTCAGCATCATCATTTTATTTTTACACAGAGATCCTTCACTAAAATCAGTTGACTTCAGCACCCCTTGTTGCATTATATGCCAGTGGTGTGAGTCTAAAATTGGAAATTGTTTTCCTAAAGTTGGAGTGCCTGTAACTTTAGAAGTATTAAAGATTTCATAATATCTTTTAGATTCTGGTTCAGAGCAAACTTAAATTTTAAAAGCCCTATATGGTTAAACCCCAGTGATATGGGGTTCTCAATGTTGCTCCATGCATAAATTGTTAAATTTTACCCACATTCAGTTGTCGAAAACATAATGTGGGTCACATGGTATGAAGCTAGTTCGTCTTTTACAACAAAACAAAGGTCTGAAGTACAAATCAATTTGAAACTAGAAATGTGCCTTTATTCACATAAAAACAATCATGTCAAAATCTTGATTTCAAATACACTATTATTAAGAATAAGTGACACACGTGACTCTTCCCCCCTTTTTTTCATAGACAAATTGATTTTCAACAATTACTTATAAACCTTTAAAAACAGACCTACCTTGAGCTCTAAGGTTGTTCATCGATGGAATATGCTCAGTTGAAGCTATCCGTCTGCGTTATTTCAACTTCATTGTTTAAAATCGTGTTTGATTTCCCAATTCCTGGTGAAAAACTACATTAACCATGGTCCAGCAGAGAAAGATTCACCAATCAGAGAACTGTGGCCAACAAAGCCCACGAAATGACCCCAGGAGCGACCGCCCAATCCAGTGACGCAATGTGAATGATGTAATCGAGTTGTCTCTTCATCCTTAAAGGTGCTGTAAGCAATTTTTGCCATTCTAGAATTTTGAGATATCATTGGATAGCCTTGGCTATCAAAAACGGCTGTCAAAAGCAGCAAAATAGTGCCCTCAACTGACAACTATTATGAGCAACATGGCATAAAAATGCATTATGCCTCAATATTTTGCAACTACAACACTATGAGAACATGCAAAATGATTGAAGGCAGAAAGCGTCATTGTCCGTGGCCCGCTGACACTTCTTGTTTGCTGTTTACAGAGTCTAGAGCTGTCACGGAGACTGGTGAGATATATGACACTTATTTCATTAATATCTTTCTGGGAGTAGTAAAATTGTTGACATGAAAAAAATTGCTTACAGCACCTTTTAAACTGCTAATTTATACTTGTAATCAACAACTTAAAATCAGTAGTTTTATAAATTCCCTTCGTTTTTTTTATTCAATTCCATCATTCGCAATGCTTCATGGGATTGTAGGTCGTGCCCTCATAAAAGACGGTAAGAACACAGTCTTGTACCTTTGTCTTTTTGTTTGATTTTTCAAAAATATTTTTGCCTCAAAACACAGTTTGTGATCTTGTGATTCACCTCTGAGCCGGGTGGTTTGGTTCATGGCTTACAACTCTTTTATGAACGTTTTTTTGAAAAGCCTAGGCAAAAAATGGATGGGAAAAATACTTCCAGAACCCAGATGGTTGAAAAAGTGGGCAGACACTGTTACGCTTTATACCTTTATCTAATTTTTGGATTTCAGAAATGTACCTCTGGTTCAGTTGATAAGGAACGACCCTATTTCATGCCCACTGGTTTGTTTGTTTTGACAGAGAGCTTCAGCACTTGGCTGACCAGGAGAAGATTTCTCCAGCTGCCATAAAGAAGACAACTTTGGACAAAGTGCTTCAGCAGCCGGGTGCGACCTCAGCAGGGGTCGGGGTCAGGACAGGCCTCAGTCTTTTTAACAACAACTCCTCCAAACACAAGAAAAACTGACTCTGATCATAACCATGGTGTAGAAAAGGGACAAAACCACTCAAAGAATTGCACAGAAGAGACTAAGACAAAAAAAAATTGTAATCTGTTACAGTATGATCAATATGTTTTCTAAATTTGACTTTTGTCCTTATGCTGGTTTGGACCAAGACCTAAAGCAGTATCACTACAGTTCAACTTTATACACACTCTAAACAATACACTGATCTAGTCATTTTGAATGTCTGTTAAGAATCACCCCACTGAATTTTGCAAACCCTGTATCTAGGCTGACCTGAATTAAATTCAAGCTTTTATGGTGGGATTTGTCATATTGGATTTCTGTAGGATTCAGTGTCTCCTATTAAACATTTTGAAGGCTTTTTTTCTTTTAAAGAATGTTTTTTTTTTCTTAAACAATACTTTTCAATAGTTACAATAAATATACTCCACAATGCAAAAGACAAAGCTCTGAGGGATCGCCCATTGGATTATTTCACTCGTTTTGTGTCTCTTCGCTTTTTGATGATTGATCAGGGTTGTTCTAATCAAACTAAGCTTAAATTATTAGGAAAATTACATTAGGAAGAACATTAAGAAAATTAATTCTAAATAATACAATTGTCCTTCAGCTGTGTTTTAGTTTTATTTTGCTACAAAAATGCAAAACTCAAGTCTTATAGAGGTAGTTCTGTCGGTTATATCTGAATCATGAAAATAATCTCTAAATAAATAAAACCCCATATATAGACACGAGTAAACAGTACTCGGCATTATATGCAGGGTTAATGTTACCTTGGTTGTCACCCAACCTGTTCAATTGTGCTTTTACAATGACTTTTTTTTATCAGAAAAATCTCCAGGAGACTCAATCAAGTGAAGGTGAATATTACAACACAACAGGCCCCTGAAATACATTTTAAAAAAGTAACAAAAACAGAAACATCACATACACTACCATTCAAAAGTTTGGAATAACTATGAAGTTTTTATGTTTGTGAAATACAAAGTCAGAAATCATTTATTCACTGAGGATGGTTTACATTGATGAAGAATTACAGTTAAGACATTTATAATGTTACAAATGACTATTTCAGTTTAAAAAAATTTGCATTCTTCAAACATTTCACTACAGAAATGTCTGCCTCAAATTCCAGCATCCAGATTAAGCTGGTGTTTGGCATGTACTGGTCATTGAAGTTGCCAGTTTAGGAGCTGTGAGGAGTCTGTTTCTCAAACTAGAGACTCTGGTGTACTTGTCTTCTTATTGTGTATCTGAGCCATCCACTTCTCTCTCTCTCTCTATCCTAGTCAGATCCAATTTGATTTCTTCTTTCAAGATAGCAGTGCATAGAACAGCCTTAATTTTTCAGTAGGACAAGAGACTGATTGGCCAATTTCGGGTGGCTTGGCCACTTTTAAAACTCAAAATTTGACTTGCAAGTGTAAAGTGACTTGTAAGAAATGCAAGTCAATACTTAAGCAACCGGAAAAAGACACTATATTGCCATGTCTACCCTGATAATTGTTTACATCTGGAAGACTTATTTTTTTAGGTTGTTTGCTCTCGGATGTCAAAAAGACATTCAGCAGATGTCTTTAAGATGTTTATGATTTAAAATATCTTTTTAAGATGTTTAGCAGATTTTAATTATTTTGTGAAGCTTTCCAGATGAAAAGATCTAAAACAGACATCTCGGAGATGTGTTAAAAAGGGGCTCTGCCGCAATGGGTTAAAATGAATTTTTTTAATAAATAAAACAGTAATAATAGCTAGAAACAACACTAAAGTTTTATCAGTGTAATGCATCAGAGGTGAAGAGAAGCATCATCTTTCAAAAACAAAACTTGGTGTCTTGGTGTTTTCAAACTTTTGAATTGAAGCTACTGGTTGTGAACACATCTGAAAGAATAGATCACTTAAGACCCCAATATACTTCTGGAGAAGTTCATTCTTAGTTCAAGGGTAAAAAGAAGTTCTAAAGGTCCGAGCAATGGTATAATGTTTGCGAATATTCAGACACCCGCCACACCACTATGGGAAGTGTTTAGAAGTACATTTAAATATGAGGGCGCTCAAACGTTAATGTTATATTAAAATGTGTTATGTTTACATTATGAATTCATGATGTTAATGTGATAACATTAACGCTATATGCAGCAATATTATGAACAACATAAACAGAATTAACTGTCAGCCTCAAAGGTCACTCCTACTGATGACACGGACCAATGGCAGTAAGTGGGAATTTAGACATTTTCTTAAAACGAGAGCTGTTACGAACCACCGAAATGAATGCAAAAACAGCTTTTTTTGGCTAGATTTTGTTCTAAATTACGTCACAACCGTTCTTCGATTTCATAGAAAGAATATTGGGGCCTTTAGTCAGGTCTCTTATCTTTTCATGCACCTCAAACAATGCAGTATTGTTAGTTAATATTGAGATCACAAATTGTATTTGTAATTTCTGCATGTACAGTATGTCTAATATTGAGTTTTACAGAATGACTTCAAAAGCAATGTATCCAGAGAGTTTTACTTAATTGTTACAGAATATTAAACACAATAATAGAGTTACATGGGTGAAATTAAAAAGAAATAACTCTATTCTATTCTTCCTACCCTAGACCAACATGATCACACAGGAAGTCGGCATGTTGTTTTCGAGAGTTCAGGTAACCTAGGCCACATGATGTGAACTTAATGACAGGCACCATCGGGGGCCTGGGTAGCTCAGTGCGTAAAGACGCTGACTACCACCCCTGGAGTTGCGAGTTCGAATCTGCTGAGTGACTCCAGCCAGGTCTCCTAAGCAACCAAATTGGCCCAGTTGCTAGGGAGGGTAGAGTCATGTTGGGTTAACCTCCTCGTGGTCATTATAATGTGGTTTTCGCTCTCGGTGGGGCATGTGGTGAGTTGTGCATGGATGCCACACGTGCTACATCTCCGCAGTAACGCGCTCAACAAGCCACATGATAAGATGTGTGGATTGACGGTCTCAGACGTGGAGGCAACTGAGATTCATCCTCTGCCACCCGGATTGAGGCGAGTCACTATGCCACCACCAGGGAGCGCATTGGGCATTCCAAATTGGGGAGAAAACTGATAGGTGCCATCTATCAACATTTTTTATATCGGCTCAAGTGTGTTTACTTTCCCTTGTGGCGCAACTGGAATCATGTTGCATCAGCAGCATGGTAGACCCAGGTTCAGATCCTACATTAAAAACTAAGAAGTAATGGTATTTGCATAATCAGTGATGAGCGTGATTTGAAGGTTGCATTTCCCCTCTAACATTACATTTTTACTCCACTGATGGTTAGACTTAGGTTTGGGGGTTGGGTTGGGGGATTCGGTTTATTAAATTATTCTTCAATGTATTACAGCCTGAACAGCTGAAAACAACTAGCTTCAAAAGTTGTTTTTGGCATCCCTCCATGGACATTTTACCCCAAAAAATGGAGCTCACACATGCCCATACGCCCATCAACACTTACCACTTTGGCCACTGGGGGCAGTGTCTCACATTTTGGTAAACAGACTGATTTTCCCTAAAGAAAAATCAACCTTTTGCCAATGCATCCGATTTCACTGTGAGGTCAGTCTGGCTATACAACACTTAATTTACTGCTGAACTACTAACTCGTTTACACGATTTTGCTGATTTTACTTGATAATTATTTGTTAAATGTAACAGTATGCTTAAGACAGCTAGAATGACAAACAGTATGACTATAATGAACTAAACCTTAAAACCTCCATAAAAACCTGTCTGTATCACTTATTTAATAATCAGTTAACTCTTACTAATGATCAGTTTGGTGTTCCTGCGCATCCTTTTCACAGAAAATCACTATGGAAACCAAGTAATGCCAATCATTATAAAAAAAAGTGACAATATAGATAAAGATAAAGAACCAGGAAGATCACATCTATGATTCTTGCGACTCTGGTCCAGCACATGGATGTATTCTCTTGTTGATTTTGGTGAGAGAGTTCCTGACATGCCATCCGGAGCTCATTGAGGATCTGCTTCAGAAGGTCATGAAAGCATGACTGCTCTTCATTTCGATCTACACGCATGTCCAAAGGGCTCCCCGGGTTTCTTGTGCTGTCTAGATGAGAAAAGCAAAGCCTGCATTTAACTAATTTCTGTAGTTTTTGATCACTTAACTCTCAAGTTCTGCTGGGGTTCTGAGAAACCCCTTGACCATTTGAACATCTCAAAAACATACTTAAGGTTGCTGTAAGCAATTTTATTTTTTGGAATGGCATAGAGAGATCTCTTGTCAGATATCACTCAATTGGATGTCCAGGAATATCACATGCCTCTGTGACAGTCCTCGACACTGTAATCACCACACTAAAGTGTGAAATTCTTTGTTTAGCCAATCCGAAGATGTTAAGGTGCTTTCTGACTGTCATTTTTTATGTTTACAGGGCAGCCCATATATAGGAAGCAGGAAATTGCTAATATGACAGTTGAAGCGAATCATTCAGGTTAAATAAACACCATTTTCAGCTATATAAGCAGTTGTCATGCAACAGCGGCATGCTTCCACTGCTTCTGACCATTTTAATGAGAGAAGCTCATTCACACATCCAAGTTTCCTTGCATGTTCTTGCCAGAACTGATGCGTACGTGATAAAACATCAAGGTTTGGACCCCACTGACTTACACTGTATGGACAAAATCGCCATTCATTCATCCTTCAAAATGTCTTCTGTTTGTTTTCCACAGAGCAAAGTCATATGAGTTTGAGACGGCGTGAGGATGAGTAAATGATGAGAGAATTATAATTTTGGGGGGTACGATTCTTTATGACAAAGTCAGTTTCAACAGACAGGAAAGTTAAGATTCACTCTTCCACTAGATGGTTAGATTTTTACTAAAAAAATAATGTCCAAATTGCAATCCATCCAAGTTGGATTTATTTTATTGACAAAGCTTACAAGAAAATAAACACACATTACCAATCAAGCAAGATGTTGAAATGTTCTTTGTCAAAAATACATATCATAATCAGTTGAAGACACTTACCATCTTGGCCAGTAATAGCATCTGTGGTTTTCATTGGTGCTGCTGATCTGGTATCAGCTCCTCTATCCATCAGAAAATTCACAAATATGGTCTCCAGAATGCTTATGCCAATGAGAGTGAAAACCACAATGCAATAAATCCCTGTGAAAACATCAAATCATGACTGAACTCAACTAAACATTTCTGAAATCAACACTGTCTTCTGCTAAACACAAAGATTTTATTGAAGGATATACAGTATGATGTCTGTTTTGGGTGAGAAACAGACCATATTGTAAATCCTTTTTCACGATTAATCTGCGCATGCGTCTAGTGCAAGGAAATGTAATCGAGCTTCAAATCAAGATCGTTAAGGAGTCTGCAGATGTTAAGATTTATAGTGAAACATTTTGTTCCATTTCTCACCCAAAACCGATTGGATTGTCGTATGGATTACCTTTATGCTGCCTTTATGGTCTTTTTGGAGCTTCGAAGTATTGGACCGCATTGACTTGCATTGTATGGACCTACAGAGCTGAAATATCCTTCTAAAAATCTTTGTGTTCAGCAGAAGAAAGGAAGTCATACACATCTGGGATGGCATGAGGGTGAATAAATGAGAGAATTTTCCATTTTTGGATTAACTATCCCTTTAATGTGGTAGATCTGCTCCTTCTGAAATGGACTGACTTCTGAAACTTATTGTATTTTGGGGTCAAACACGTAAAGCCAATGATGAATTGAGGTTACCCAGGTACAAAAGGTAGCATTAGCATCCATTAATGATCTCAGCACAACCCTCATGGGAATGACCTTCTTGTCCTCCTTGGACATGCTTCTGCACTGTCACCCTTTTTATTATGATTGGGTGAGTAGATTTAAGTAAGCAGTCCCTTTTTAAATACAATCTAGAATATTTTCAAAGAAAACAAGATCTTAATCACCCTTGCAGAATGCCTTCATCCCACTACAAAACATTTCTGACTGTTACTTGCATACATTGGATTAGTGAAGCACCCTTTTCACACTATAGTCTCAAAATGGAAGTGTGGGTTCAGATTAGAGGTAGACCGATATATCGGTTTTACTGATGAATCTAACCGATAGTTGCTTTTTTGGAACTATTGATTATCGGCAAAAATCTAGGTCGATAATTGCTGATAGTTTTTCAATCATTTTTCCATTTCAAAATAAGAGTCCCCAGTGTGTTTCAGGCTTGTTCATACTTAAAAGTCCTGCGTTATGCACTAAATCTTCATTTTTTTCTGGTTATTATTGAGATTTTAGTTGAACAAAAAGCTGATTTGATTTATTTTGGACTTTGACCCCAATAGTTGTTTTTAATTTGGCATTCTATAAATCGATTTTAAAAACTATTAGCCGATTAATCAGTTTTGGCCTTTTTCACTACCTTAGTTATCGTATTGGCCAAATCCACTATAGGTCAGATCCCACTTCTGACACCAAAATATGAAGAGGAATATTCAATGACTCGGGAATGAATGGGAAATGTTGGCTCAGAGACAATAGAACATTAGTGCAATAATGTTTATGTACAGTACTTTTGTGTTTCCAAACAGTGCAAAAAGTTTCGATTTTTAGAGTACATCTACTTTCTGATGATATGTCATGATTTTAGTTGAACCAGTCAACTTTTCCAATTACTTCATAAAAAATTAGGATCCCTAAGAAAATGTGTTTCTGCTATGGTTTTTACATAATGTACCATGGAGTTGGTGTCTTACCAATCAGTGGGATATCTTTAGCAGTAGAGGGCAGCATGTCATTGAGAATGAGCAGCAACACAGAAATAGCCAGGATAAAGTCACTTTAAAGCTCAACTTCTCTCCTCCCTCCACATTTATGAAAAAGGAGGCCACATCCAGCACAAGTAAGTAAAACACTGGCAACATGAAGTTGATGATATACAGAAGAGGTCTCCTCTTTATGGTGACCTGCCATGTAGAAACAGAAACTGTCAAATAATAATCAGTAACACTAAACAGACAAACAATTGTTCATTAAATTCCAACCATGAAAAATGTTTTTACACAGACTATGATAAATGATTTAATTCATCATGTTAAAGGTGTCTATTATCTTAAAGTTAATTTAGCTGACATTTAAGAGAACACTGCCATAAAGATGATCTCAAAGCTAGCAGACATGGACTAAAAGAACAGAAAATGTAACTATAGTCTCATATAATTAACTATCAGTCTGAATTTGATGAATATGAATAAGGTTGTGCCCTCTACTCTGTACCTGATATTTCAACTGAGCCCGTTTATCCCACATAGAGTTATTGGATTTAGACATATTTATACTGATGCGCTCCCACTCTCCCTGTGTCTGAAAGGCATTCTGAGAGTTGAAGGTAAGTGATGATGCATTGGAATAAGGTTAATTATCAGCTCATGAACTGTAGGGAAAATATAAACAAGTGACCAACACATTAAAATGATACTCATGCCAAATAATACAGAAGTTTAAAGGAATAGTTCACTCACAAATGAAAATTCTCTCATCATCTACTCACCCTTATGCCATCCCAGATGTGTATGACTTTCTCTCTTCTGTTGAACACAAATGAAAAATATTTGATTCTTCACAAATGATCTTTAGAAGAATATTTCAGCTCTGTAGGTAATTCAAGTGAATGCTGAACTTAAAGGAATGTTCTGGGATAAATACAAGTTAAGCTAAATCGACAGCATTTGTTGCATAATGTTGATTACCACAAAAATTAATTTCAACTCGTTCCTCCTTTTAAAAAAAAGAAAAATGAAAAAAAGAAGAAAAAATCGAGGTTACAGTGAGAGACATTCAATGGAAGTGAATGGGGAAAATAAAAGTGAACGTGGCCAATTTTTGGAGGGTTTAAACACAGAAATGTGAAGCTTATCATTTTATAAAAGCACATCTTCTGTTAAAACTTGTATATTATTTGAGCTGTAAAGTTGTTTAAGTTGTCATTTTTACAGTCATTTTAGGGTTTTAGTGTTTGTTGACATCGTCACGGTAACGAAGTTGTAAAATTGGCTATAACTTTACACACTAAAATCATGTTTACACACATATTGTATGTCTTGTGCTTACACTTTTGAAAAAGTGAGAATTTTAATGTTAAAAATGTATTGCTGGTATCAGTTGTCCAATGCATTTATTTATTTTTGCTTTGCACACCTACACATTTTGGATTTTGGAATTTGGATTAAATATGTCACCAATGTAATGTTATCTAGCTTGCCAACATTGTAAAATTAGTGAGAATAACTTGCGATTGTAACATAGACTCAGGCTGAGTGAGATCCATTTGCGGTTTATTAAAACACAACAAGTTCAGAGTACAGACAAGCATGGGTCGAATAACCAGGGCAACCAACAATATCAGAGGCAGGGCAGTAAACGAGGTCAAACAGGCAGAGGATCAGGGCAGGCAACAAACAGCAATAGAAATAGTCCAGGCAAACACAGTGGAAGGCATGCAGCAAAGATTCATACAGAGTTAATCCAAAGCAGAGTCAAACACGGGCAGAACAACACAGGAAATAATAATGCTCAGAAATGTAGCCGGGGCAAACAAGACGTAGCAAGGAGTGAACACACACCGGGCTTAAATAGTCTGAGTGGTATGAAATAGGTGTATAGTAATCAGTCCAGGCATGTGGGCACTTGGGAAATGTAGTCCAAAGTTAATACTCAGGCGAGTGAATCTTCACCAACATTCGTGACAGCGATAGTGTTGGCAGCATTTATTTCTTAAATGTTTCTCAATAACTGCCCAGCAAAACTGAGTGTGCTTATGAATTTATAGCTGCCATATATCTATACTTTTCATTATTTTGTCACAGTGAATTTGACAACAGTAGGTTTAAAGATATTCAGATAAACTGTCTTTACTTAAATTTGAACTACTGCCCCAGTGGGCAAAGCTGGAAGTGTTTTTGAAAGTATGGGCACATGTGATCTGCAGTTTCAGGGTGAAATGTCCACAGAGGGGCTCCAAAAGTTAGTTGTAAAGCAAATTGTTTACAATGAAACAAGCTCAATCACTCTTCCTCTTGCTTGATGCATGTGCAGAGCACATGTACAGGTGTAGAGTGCCAAGAAGACTGCAGATGTGAAGATTTATAGTAAAAAGGGAGTTACATTTTGGTCAGTTCTAACACAAAACTGATCATGTCGCTTCAGAAGACATGAATTAAACCATTTGAGTTGTATGGATTACATTTACGCTGCCTTTGTTTCCTTTTTGGAGCTTGAAAGTGTTTGACCCTATTGACTTGCATTGTATGGACAAACAGACTATCAAATATCCTTAAAAAAAAAAAAAAAAAAACATTGTTTGTGTTCCACAGAAGAAAGAAAGTCATAAGAGTTTGAGATGGCATGGGCGAGTAAATGATGAGAGAATTATTATTTTTAAGGTATGATGACTTTCAAAACTAAACCTAGCCTAAGACATATTTACTGGAGTAAACAATATGACAACTTGCCCTGGTTTCCGCTTTATTTTGACAGGGCAAGTAAAAATCTCAACAACCGGCTCAACCTGGCCAGCATAAAAATCCTTATGGTTGAGCCCTGTTCCTGTGAGTTTTGAAACTGACATACTGAAATGAAGGGACGATTGAAGCGTGAGTGTGCAGCTTTGGATGTCGAAGGGAAACCTGTGCAGGTCCATCTTACTGGTAGTAGTCACAGATAAAGTGTCAGATGAGACTATTATGCCTAAACCGAGAATCTGCACATATTGCAAATTCTGTCTTGATGCTAAGCAGACAAAACACAATGTTATTATTGGACACAACAAGGATTTAAAGTAGATAAATTGTAAAACCTATACACTACTGAGATTTCATTTTACTAATAAAAAAAATAAAATAAAAAACCTTTCAATGATCCCAATGTCTGGAGTCCAAAACATATCATTAGGTAGTGAAAAAGGAGTGATTCCACAAAAGTCTTTGGAGTTCCACCTTGTGAACTCATTGAACCATCCCTGAAAGTTGACAGTGAGCCAATAAATGTGATATGCTTGACATTTTCTAAATAGAACTTCTTCATTACCTAGTTTTGTAAATTGAATAAACTGTGTGAGAGATTGTTTGAAAACGTACAATTATAAGAGTGACTTTTGTTGTGAAGCTCTGGGCTTTTTCATTCTGTAGATATGTAAAAAAGAAAGTTGAGTAAAACTATAACTGCCTGACATCCCATAATGATCAGTTTGAGAATGTACATAATGCTGGCCTCATACCACTTCTGTGATGGAGGATACGTACAGGTCTGCCAGAACTTTGGTAGGGGTTCTAAAGACATGCACAGGCCACAGGGACATGTTATAGTCATTCTTGTTCAAGCCGAGATAATCTAAAATCATCTTATAAGTGCAGTTGTCAGCAGCAGACATCCACCCTGCACAATAGAAAAGTGAGTACAGTAATGAAAGATAATTTCTTTTTTCTCTGCTAAAACATTTATTTGTCTGCATAAATCTTGGCTAATGTTCCCTCTAAACTGTACATGTACATGGCCGCACAGTTTTGAGTTGATTCCACGCAGACGGAAAAAAATATCTGTGGGGAAGGCAGATATGTGGAAGTGGTTTCTTGAATTAGAGCTTACAGAACAGTGAATGGACTGCATATCAAATGGAGTCAGTCCGCATTGTTTTTCAGAATGAAACAGTGACAAAGTCTGGTTCCAGAAGTAAAAATCCTATAATTCTTTTCCATAGACAAACTGATTTTCAACAATAAATTATAAACCTTTAAAGACAGAACCACCTTGATCTCTGAGATTGTTCATTGGTGGTATATGCTTCCGTTGAAGCCACCCATCTGCATTATTTCAACTTTTATGTTTAAAAATAATAATTGAATGAGTGAAATTAACTTTAAAAAAAACAAAAAACAAAACAGTTTGCTATTTTCTTTTTAAAACATATACTAAAGTGAAATGGTTTCTTTGATGCTCGTATTTATTTCTTCAAAATTGTTAATTTTTTCAGTTGAAGTGCTCGGCATGAGGCGAAAAGGTCATGGGAAATTGCAATTTGTGTTTGATTTTCTCGAGAAAATAAATACCCTCTAACATGAGTGGTTTGACAGTCTTAATTTGATATGAGCTCTATAATTAAGGTTTCACTAATTCAGTAAAGATAGTATTCCGGGGACTTCATGACACAGCACCGTCGCCATACGTCTGGAGATGAGGATCTAAACGGTTCATCAGGCGGTACAGGGGAGTACATACCGGGGGGAAAGCGGGAGCACCCCAATAATGAAAATAAGCAAATACAATCCCCCCATTATTTATACCATGATCAATGAAAACATGTAAATGCTTCATGCTGCAACCCCCCCCCCCCTCCACCAATGTTCAAGCAAAATCTACACTACGCTAAGTTATTGATTACTCTGAATCGTCCTAACTTTCATTATCCTTTCATTCGGGTCCCGATTGTCCCTCAGAGTCATATGCCGGCCGATTAATTGCATAGATCTCATGAACACAAAATAGCCAGCCCGTTCATAGTCAGCGGTTGCAGGGTTCGGCCACCTACTGCTTGCTTATAACCAGATGATAGTTTTATTTAGTCACGTTTCACACAACTTGCTAAGACAGTGATAAGCAGTGACTGGTAGTCTTATGTGGTTTTCTCCTATTCATAAGCTCCAGTAATGATCATTGTCCTGGACATAAGTTTGCGGAAACAAAAGGCATCCCTCGAATCTACCGGTGATAAATGATTTCGGAGGAATACAGAATAAATCAAAAAGTAACAATTTATTTGCCAGGTAGGATTTACAAACCAATTTCACACATGATCAGAATAAACAAACATTCCTAAAAATAAAAGACAAGTCAAAGAAACATACCTGGCAATGGAAAACTACACACAGTAATTGTGTGGGATATTTGACTACAGACTCTCCGAGCTCCTTGCCAACACTCCTTAAATATCCAGACAGAAAACATTGTGTACCAAATGAATTTATCACACGTGGTGATATTCAAGTGTAGATTTCATTTGTGAGAGAGTTCTATGAATTTTACCGGAAATAGCACCTTTTGGGCGTAGACATTCTGATGCCAGCCTTACAAGACTTCATTACAAAAATTGTTTAAATGCTCCATAGAGTATTCATCTATTCGGAATATTCCTGCTCATGTAAAACGAATAAACTGAAACTTGCTCCGTCTTTTTTCTTCTTCTTTAAATTGTGCTAAATCTGAGAATGTTAAGTGTTCTTGAACTCTGGAAAGGCGCTATATAAATTTAACATCATTATATTATTATTATTATTATTATTATTATTATTATTATTAACTAAATAATGGTGTCCTATCGTAAAAATTTCTGATAGACTTACGGGACTTTCACCTTTTTGTAGGCTATATCAATTTATTTTAATTGCTTTTAATGTTTGAATTTGTATTTAATATTCACTGCAAAATGTGTGCTTGACATTTCACATTTTGCTTGACACCTCCTGCCTCCAGAGTAACAGTATACTTCTAAATACAATTATTATTTAATGACTTATTTTTAAACACAATTCACAATTGTATTTTATCAAACTACACAATGATGACTCTAAGACATTATAGATATTACAGTGTCATATTCTGTTAATGCATTTGATTTCCTGTAAAGCTGCTTTGAAACAATGTGTGTTGTGAAAGGCGCTATACAAATAAAAATGACTTGACTTAACTATACATGCACAGACATAAACGAAAATACTGTTTCAGCAGATATTAATATCAGAAATACCAGGGGAAACCACAATTAATATATTCCACAGTTAATGTAGCCTATAAATTCAGCTTCATCTGATAAGAAAAAAAATATTAAACAATATTTGTAGCCTACAATAATAATAATAATAATAATGATTATTATTATTATTATTATTATTATGCTATTGTTATGAAAAGGCATTTACAAGGTATGTTTTATTTATAGAAACCATAAATGTAAGAGTAACATTTAAAAATGTGTGTTTCATTTAGTTTTGACACATTTTCGGGTTAAACCCGTCCACATCCGGTATTATCCGAATAGAGACAGATAATTTTGTCATATGAACAGATACAGATACAGATAATGGCTTCGCTGCACATCCCTAGTAGCCAGTTGTGTTTAGTTGCTATAATCTGACCAAAGGGTGAAGAACACAAAGAAGTGGAAATCAGAGTGCTTAGTAAGAATAGAAGACAGGGTAAATAGAAAAAACTTTCATCTTAGTGCATTCTGATCACGAGTTTAAAAGTAAATCTAGGAACTGTAAGAATATATTTTACATAGTTACATAATTGAAGTAAAACAGACTGATGGCTAGGGTTACCTGGCTGTTTCTCTCATTTGTAAGTGTTCTTCTGTTCCATCTTGGCCCTATAGTAAAATATTTTCTCTTGCACACCTGAATGAATGCTGAATGACAATACATTGAATCTTGAACTTAAAACACTAGCATTCTGTACCTTAAAACACTGTTGATGAAGTGATCAGCAGAGCTTAATCTATATAAAACAGTTTACAGCACAAATAAAATGGTGGGGAATCCCATGGAAGGCGTTAAACCTGAGAAACAGATAAGTGTCAATAGACATTATCAACCATTATTTTGAGCTTGTTGGTAGCGGAGAAATGTGCAATGCTTTGTTTACTTGTCCCCAGACAGCATGGTGGCGGGGGCATATTTGATGATGTAATTGAGTACTATCTATAGGTAACGATAAATCACATTCAGTTGATAACACGTGGTCTATGTTAATGCTGTTAAACCTATAAACATGTCATGGGCAGGTGTGTACACAATACAATGAAAATAAAATGCCCCACATACTGTTGTAGCTTCCAGAATTTATTAGCTTACAATTTTTCGGTCAAAGATCTTCTTGAGGCATTTTATTGATTTCTCTGAAGATTCTTCCAGTCGCAAGGGACTGTTGCCATCATGATTTACGAGACAAGTTTTACCAAAAATGCTGGTGATTCACTCAACTGAGCCACAAAGTTAATGGTGGCGGAAGACAGGAACATACATGGAGGAAGACAGGAACTTACAAGAGCTGTTGGAACAAAGGTGTGCTTTGCTTTGAAAATAATTAAAGAAGTACAAAGAATTGCCAGGAGCCCCTAAAACATGGTTCTTAACCCTGTTCCTGGAGGCCCCCCAACACTACACATTTTGGATATCTCTATAGAGGAATGATCATCACCATTCTTGAACTACAACAAATTCAAACTCTGAATGTATCAAAAACTATAGCTCGCCCCATTGGGGTCACAATCGCTGGGGGCATGGAGCATGGCTCGAAGAACTTAACTTTTACTCCCTGTACAAAGAATTGGACCACATGTTTTAGAAGGGTGAATTTTAAAGTGACGGTGAGATTGTGGAGCTAAAACACTCCCCACTAGCGAAAATGGCACCGATGGCATGGAAGAAGGTTGCGCACGATAGGGTCTATCGTCGCAATGTGACCCAAGTATATTTCTCAGACTGCCTTCAACTCCAGTACTCTGGCACTGCATCTCTGAATTCTGGGCCAAGATGAATGAGCTTGTTGAGTGTCACATGCTGTTACTGGTGGACATTCTCAGCCTCATACAAAGTAAGCTGCCGGCACAGGCCAAGGCAACAGCCACCTGGAAAGACGTGAAACCCTCAGACCTTACAAAAAGTAAGTACCCAGACAAGATGGCTACTTTGTTAGCCAATACCATTAAGAATGCCTAGAATTTGTAGGTAAGGTAAGGTCTCTGTCCTGGTGCCAGATGGACGTGTACAAGTATGCAGAAAAGAAGTGGGCAGCCTTCCAGGCCCATAGCAGTCTGGAAAATCTGGAAAGAGTCAGTTAGGTCTTCCTGATGTTCTTCAAGGGGGGCCTCAATAAGGACCACGAAAAGTTGTGGAAGGACATGCAGATACCTGTGGGGGATAACTTGGAAAGGGTTCTCCAGTGGGTGCAGCAGAATCCAGGAGGTATTCGGCATCAGATCTGGACCCACTTACTATGGGTGTTGGCGAACTGGCCATGTCTGGAGAGACTGTCAATCCACTCAATGCCCTGGGTGTACTGCGCCTGGTCATTCCTGACCCAATGCCCTGATGGCAGGGAGTGCCATGCAACCCCAAGCGAAAGATTCCTGGCATGAAGGTGGTCATTTGGAAAATGGAAGAGCTTGTTAACCGCACCTAGGAGCCATCGGCTCCTGTGAACGAGTGCCAAAAACACGGCACTCCAGCAGACAGGCTGTATCTACAGGCATCCTCAGGGGGCTGAGGGTGTGATCTATAAATACTGATGCCTCCATCACACTGACCAAACTGGATCTCCCAATCACTCAACAATCAATTGAAGTTGAGTGAGTGATGGGACACCGAGAGAGAGCATACCTGTCAGAACCAATGGAGTTTGAGGCAGAAGATCAGTCCACCAACTAAGAATGTCTACATGTTGCCAGGGCTGGAGAACCCTATATTTGGAATAGACCTCCTCAAGCCCATGTATGTTATTATCAGAATTAGAAACCATCGGATGGTGTGGGGAGAAAGCGGGCAAAATAGGGGTAGGGGGAAAGCAACCAACGGGACAGCCATGGTACCAATAGCAACCACGCTGCATCGAGACTGGGCCCTGTCGGTTTCATGGGCAGCCATATGCTCCAGATACATGGAAGAATGGGCCACACACAGAAACGTACAGAGACCATACATTAGTACTATTCTGCTTTTGTTTCCTTTAGAACACAACTGATCTCAACATAAGAAAAGTAATCTCAACAAAATTATCTGGAGAAACAAGACCAATATTTCTTACCAATATTAAATAACTCATCCTGGCATGGTTAGCTTTATTGTGTGTTATATATATTGTATATTTGATATTTATATAGCACAATTAATTATTAAACAAATAACATATACAATTAAAGTATGTGACTTTTTCTGTTAAAATACATTCTCCTATCCCAGCTTAATATGCAGAGGCAACTATTAGTAAGCCATTCATAGGTTAATTTTCTCGAAAACTAAACAGTGTGTTTCTGTTGCGCTATGTACATTGCTCTGTTTGTAGTGGCGCAGAAATTACGTACTTCTGCTTTAACCCATTTTAATTCTGCCTCCTAACCCATTTGTAAGTTCCTTAATATGGAATTTTCCTACTGTGACGAGAAGGAGGGCGGGGCCGGGCTGTGAGTGCGCATGGCCGGCCCCCAATCGGGCTAATCAGCTAATGCACACTCACGGCCCGGCAATGCCCTCCTCATCACACCTACCACTGGAGCAATTCAAGCATGAATAACCACTTAAATGCAAAGCATATTTTAGCCCAGTAACAGCTTCTACTACAGGCAACATGCCTGTAGTAGAGCAGGACCCACAGAATAAGTAAGAAGTCGTTCACACAGCAAGTGATTAAGCACTCAAAAACAGAAAGTAGGGAGCAGGGTCTTGAGTTTTTCCAAAGTTTTACTATTTTTAACTGTCACATTGTCTTAAAAACACAGCGCTCATAAATTTCTAAAGCCACTTTGGCTTATTCAGTGTTTTACTTGTCTGCCACAGTAATGTGATGAGATGAGCTTTTCTCCACAGATATTGATATATAGGATTTATTTGCATATTTGCCCTTTGATTAATTAATCAGAAATTATTATGCAATTAAACTTCTTCATTTCTTAATACAATTTCTTAATACAATTGGCAGTCCTAATAGAAATAGTTTTTGTTCAACAAAAACAAAAATAAGTTGGTACATTAGTCTTGGCATCCTTTTTATTGGCCACAAGCATGCACATAGTCACACATTAAATATGCATTTACCCTGTTGACCACAACCATTTATAGTATGCTCGAAATCTTCTGTGGTACTTCACTGTGTTTTTATAAAAATTTCATATTTATAACATTTTCAGAAATCAAAACAACACACATAACCCCCAAAATAACAATTCTGACAATATTTAAAAGACACTTACCAAGTGATGCAATAGAAAACAGTAGCCAGTATAGGTTCATGACTAATAGTGAAAAAATCTAACGTGCCAGAGATACATTTGCTGCAGGATGAGGATTCACTTTTGAACAGATTACTGTCATTTACTCATATTTATGTATTGTGAGTGAGAAACATGCCCCACCTCCTCTTGTGAGTTTAACCACAATATTGTGTGCAGGAGAAAAATAGATTCACAGATGACATCATGGACACCTAAGGGTAGTGGTCGCTCAGTGGTTAAGGCTCTGGGTTACTGATCAGAAGGTTGGGGGTTTAAGATGCCACTGTTGTGCCCTTGAGCAAGGCCCTTGACCCTATCCCCTCCAGGGGCACCACATCATGGCTGACCCTTCACTCTGACCCCAGCTTAGCTGGGATATGTGGAAAAAAATAATTTCACTGTATAAGCGCAAATGTATAATGTGTGATAAATAAATATAATTATTAAAATTACCTTTATGGCAGTAATTTGCATACTTTGTTTGATGTTGTCTTTGGTTAATGAGGTTTGTGTGTTCCAAGAAAATTGTGTCCTTTGTTTTGAATTTGTTTTTTATTTTAAATCACGCTATAAAACATATTTCTGTTCCTGGATGCTCACTGGTCATATGCTGTACGAATGTTGTGATACACCTCTGAGCTTGTTGGTTTGGTTTTATAAAATCCTCGTGAAAAAATGAATGGGGAAAATTACTTCATGAACCAAAATTACTGAAAAAGTGGAGGGGTACTGTTGCGCTTATGAGATGATACACCTGTACACCATATCACTGTGCAGCACTATAGAGGCCAACTAATAGCCTTAGTTTTTGGACTATTATCTTCTAGCAGAAGGATGGCACATATTGCATTTGCTTAGTTAAACAGAGTTTTAATGAAAGTTTGTGTCCTTAATATTTTCTATTATATCGTAACTAGGGGTGTGCCGATCACGATTTGATTAGATTTTTTTGGAACAATTTATAATTATTTTTTTTAAATATGCAGAAAAAAGAGTCAAAGTTTTTACTGAACATTTCTAATTTAGACAGCACAGAAATGCACCATGGAGGTTTGGCTTATATGTGTGGCTGCATATATTAACAAAAAATGCATTACATGATATGCACAATAAACATAACGAATATGTTAATATGTTACATTTAGACACAATGTGGTACATAAAGATATGTTACATGCATAATTGTTATCCGATAGTAACAAAGAATAATATAATGTCTGATGCAACATAATGACTTGATGCACACACACAAACAGACAGTAAACCGTTAAATAAGCGTAATAGATTTACATATCAAGTAACATTAAGATACTGCACCTATAATAATGATGAAATGTCATGTGCAGGCAGATAAGATCCATGTTTAAATTGAGCAGGGTCATCAATTAAAGAACTGTCTATTAGTAACATGTAAAGGTGTTTGTGGTATGTGGTAACCGAGTTCCCTATTCATTTTGGGACAGGGAGAGACAGTCATTTCTGTTTAGCTATTTGCATTAATAGTGAAAGGACCAAAGTTGGGTTTCACTGGTTAGATGATAAGATTATGAACAGAGTAAATTGCCTCATGCTGATTTATTTATTCACCTCACTGGTTATGCAATTTACATTTGAAAAGTAAATGGATTGATACAATGGTTCAGAGTCAACAGAAAAAGAGTGCACACAAGCAAATATGGATGAAATCACCCTACACCACACTGGAATGTTTCTCTTTATTGCTACTGTAGAGGTTAGTTTGCATAAATTTGATTTGGTTGTTTAGAGATTAGTTGGTTTGCATCTCAGTTTGTATTGTCATCGTGTTTCAGTCCTTTTGTATGTCGTAAAATATTCCCTGTGCCACTAGATTGTATTTGCATAGTACGGCTGTCGTCCATTACAAGCCAATTCTGTAAACAGAACAATATGACTAGGTTGTGTACTGTACGTTTTGATTCAAAAGCTTGTTTAGCCTAGCAGGTTACAGTAAGAAACTTCTCACCATGGTTGCTTTGACCTTCAGTATTTTTTTAAATGATAGTGGTGTGAACAGATGGTGGGTTTGGTAAAGTTCTTCACTGATGCTGTTGAACTTTATTGTATAACACCAGGACACCCCAGTGATGTGCATACAAATTGTGTTTCTCCTTTTCTCCTTGTGGTCATGTCAAAAGAATGTTGTATTTTGTAGATAGAATAATGATAATTATCAGTCTATCATTATTATATCATTACATATAATAATAATTTGTAGGTAGAATAATTTCCTTTAATTTAGTTCAAATTTAATGCTGGTTTTACAAAAATGAAATTATACTGAAGAAATATTAATGTTTTAAAATTTACCATCTACCATTTATACTTGAATATTTGACAGACCATAAAAAATATAAAACACACACACACACACACACACACACACACACACACACACATATATATATATATATTACTTTTGAGGGTTACTTTACTTACAGAATACATGCTGTAAAATGTCATTTGTAACATATTCCATTAGATTACTCAAGGTCAGTAATCTATTCTAAATACTTTGGATTACTTCTTCAGCACTGGTAGATTTTTTCACTTGTTTTGACTATAAAAACTCTGCCAGTACAGTAAGACAAAATACATATGTTAAAAATACATTCTCTGAAAAACCTAAATATCTTATGCAGTGTTGTTTCTAAAACAAGATAAATCAAACTGATCTTGTTTTAAAAGATTTGTAGATTTGTTTACAGGAAAAAAGTAAAAAAATTATTATCAAGAATATGATTCTTGCCCTAATATCAAAGGACTTACTTGAGCCAGCACTAAAGTAAAAAAGGCCACCCCATATCTTCCCAAATTTTTCAGCTTCCTGCAGGGAAAGATGTGTTTCTTGAAGAAACACTATATCATATTTGTTACGTTTAATAAAATAAATAACCTTCCTTCTTTTATGGGGTGACCCAACCCATTCACATTCCACGTGGAGAGAGACAATCCACTCATATTAACATCTGACATTTTGACATGTTAGAAAAAATAGATTGTGTCAAAAATAAAATTATAAAGACCACATTCCCCATTAGTGCAACAACCAAACCCCGAACCAAACAAACAGAAAAAAGAAAAACATTTGCATTAACCCCAAGCACAACAGCACCAACCGGCATCCATCCCTCTAAACTCAAACAGTCCATGTACGCCTACATCCCCGCAACAACTTTGGCGTCAGTTTGCTCAAGTCCGGTGTTTCTATACAAATTTTGTGTAAAAATTACATAACAGAAAATAATCTATGAAACAAACAGCCAGCTGTTCATGAATGCAGCAGATGACTCAATTCTTCCAATGTCCTGCAGAAAAATACTCCACAAAACAAATTCCAGCCAATAGGAGGCATAAACACAAAGAACGAGTTGATTCATCCACAACTGTCCCGAAGGAGTGTTATTCCACAAAACAAACTCCAGCCGCTAGGCGGAATCGTCACAAAAAGAAACAAAATGGCGCCCAGCTTCCTCAGACAGTCAAGTGTATGCTCAGCAAGTCAAGCTCACTTGGGGGCCATGTAAGAAACATACTCACCCCATTGTCTCTATGAAAGACAATGCATGCTGTGGGCATGTAAATATTTTGCACCCATCCTTAGTATCTATTCTCAGTTTGGCCAGAAACATCAGTGCAAAAGCTATCTTCCATTGTTTCTTGCATTCCTTGAATCGATCACGTTTCTCTCTTGTTGAATTCACAAAGTCTTTCCAAAAAATGCTGTGGTTTTTCCAAGAAAGCCTTCCTTTACTCCTCTCCTCGCGTAACACAAGATCTTAATCGGATGATCTCAGAAATTTGGCCAGAATTGATCAGGGCCTGTCTCCCTCAGCCGATCTCCGAGCCGGGATTATGTGAGCTCGCTCGATTTCCAGCTTATGGCCTGTTATGTCGAACAGACTCGGGAAAAGCTTGTCTAGGAACTTCACCATATCTCAGCCTTCTTCATGCTCAGGAATTCCAACAATTCAGACATTGTTTCACCAATTACGATTCTCCAAATCCTCCAGTTTTTCCCAATTTCATTCCAAGTCTATCTTGGTCACTAGCGGATTAGCAGCCAGTTCCCTCTCCAATGACTCCAGATAATCGATCCATCTCTCAACGCCCCCGATTCTTGTAACCAATCAATCGATGAATTACAGCAAGATCCTCCAGGTCCGCTATGACTTTCGCCAGCATTACTGACATGCTCGCCAGTTGCTGCTGAATTTCTCCCACCATACCATCCAAACCAAGTCACTGGTCTGTGGCCCTGTCTGAGATATCAGCTTGAGCACATAAGTGTCTTTTTTTTTCTCCCAATTTGGAATGCCCAATTCCCAATGTGCTTTTAAGTCCGCGTAGTGATTCGCCTCAGTCCAGGTGGCGGAGGACGAATTCCAGTTGCCTCCGTGTCTGAGATTGTCAACCCACGCATCTTATCATGTGGTTTGTTGAGCGCGTTGCCACGGAGACATAGCACGTGTGGAGGCTTCATGCCATCCACCGCGGCAACCACGCTCAACTCACCACGTGCCCCACCGAGAGCGAACCACATTATAGCAATCACGAGGAGGTTACCCCATGTGACTCTACCCTCCCCAGCAACCGGTCCAATTTGGTTGCTTAGGAGACCTGGCTGGAGTCACTCAGCATGCCCTGGGATTCGAACTTGCGATCTCCAGGGGTTGTAGCCAGCATCTTTACCACTGAGCTACCCAGGCCCCCACATAAATTTCTTTTATTATCTCCAGAGCCTGAGGATTTTGAATTCTTTGACATGTAGACTTCTTAGAACAGTTATGTAGCAGGGTGTATGGAATCTCACCGGTTTATGATACAAAAAGAATGAAAAACTAGCAAAGTGTGCAGAGATTGTCATTCAAACGTCCAACCCCCGCATGGCGCCACGTGACTCCGCGGCCAAGATTCTTAAACTAATTATTTACATATAAAATCCTACATATAATGGTGGATATGTGGGCAGTTTAATCCAGACCGTGTGCATTTATACTACCAAAATTATTACAATTTTGGTGGATAAATGCGGGCATGTTTAAATCTGCCCATTTCATTTAGCGTTCCATTATAAAATTCTTATAAAAGCCAGATGTTCTTTACCAACATATCAGATTACACAGGCAGCAAAGTACGAGCACTGACAGATGTTTAAATGCAGGTAGCGAATATAATGTGCATGGTGGGTAACTGTAAGACATCAGACACATGCTTGAAGAAACACACTTTATTACATTTTTAAGAACAGATGACAGAAAAGCAGTCTATGTGCATGTCTGACGTGTTGATTGTTTGGAGACGTGCAGTCTTGTGGAACACTCATATGTAAAGGGTTCTCACTATTTCTTTTTTCAGTCTTCTGAAATTTTTTTGCAAGTATCATCTATGAGAATGCTGCAAATGACCTCAGACATCTCAGCTCAGGAGGTGCTCTGAGTTCAGTTCGCTTTATTTCCACAGAGCAGTTCGTTGTGAGCGCAACTCTGCAGCCTATACATCTGTGATTAAATCATAAAATAATACAAAAACATGTTCACCTCGAACTATGATTTATATTTCAGTGATTATTATCATCATTATGATTATAATTTTTAAATGTATAATTGTTTTTAGATCTTAATTTTATTAGTAATATTCCGCCTGTTGTCATAGATGGATACTTGCATGACGGTAAATAGAAAGGTGGTTATATATGATTTTTACCACTTTGTTATTTTAAATGCTTTTTGTTTAATTTGAAGCAAAAATATTCACATAGCCCTCAGCCAGGGGGTTGACAATGTAATTGGATATTGTGATACTTTTTTATATTTATATACTGTATACACACACACACACACACACATATATATATATATATATATATATATATATATATATACATGTGTATATCATGAACATATTTCCTGCATATCTCTCAGCCCTAGGAGGGAACAAAACAAATTTATTCACACACATTCAAAGTCATTACCCTTCTGAAGCAGCTAAACTGGGTCCTGGGATGAAAGGTAATAAAACACCAACATTAAACCTGCAACAACCCACAATAAGTGATGTATTTGCCCGGACAACAAAATACCCGACCGGTAGCCCATGATGAAGAGAATGCACAGATGAAGTTGGTTCTTTGCCAAAGAGATGTTGCCCTTCACAACTGTTGAAAAGCCATCTTTCAAAAAGTTGAACAACACACATTTTAATTGCACTTCATTTTTTTCAGTTTCATTTGAATTTTTTATTAAAATAAATAAAAAAATAAAGTTAAAAGCTTGAAATCAAGCTGCCTTGTGTTATTGTGCAGGATATTGCTTAACGAAAATGACCCCATAGTACCACTTAGCATTCAACCAGCAGTAAACGTGAACACCGCACCGGTGTGAAAATTATGATATTGTGGCAAATCTAATGCCAAATTTATGTGAAAATGCTGCCTGAGTTTTTGCCTCTGCTCAACAGATCGCTTGCTTCAGAAGACAATGTGTGAGCATAGTACATGCATGCATGTACAGAATTTTTTTTTTTCCTTTAATGTTTCTCAAACTTTTTTCTGTTCTAACAAAATAAACTTCTGTCCAAGCTTCCTATGTTATGACGTAATTATGTACAAAAGAAATGTAAGATCATTGTCAAATATACAGTATAAATCTGAAATATACATTTGATATTCATGAGAGAGCTATATACAATGTGTTCATGTGAGGGTACATGGACATATAGTACAGACCAGTGGTTCCCAACCCTGTTTCCGGAGGCTCCCCAGCTCTACACATTTTGGTTATCTCCCTAATCAAACACACCTGATTCAACTCATTAGCTCATTAGTAGAGACTCCACGACCTGAACTGGGTGTGGCAGATAAGGGAGATATACAACATGTGCAGTGTTGGGGGGCCTCCAGGAACAGGGTTGAGAACCACTGAGACAATGTCTTCCTAAAAAAACATTTAAAAAGACAAGAATTGAGTTGATTTCATTTCTATAATTTTTTCTCTCTCCCTTACTTGTACATCATTCATAGATTTCATTTGATACTAAAATAAAATAATAAATATTGTCAGTAGCCATGGAAAGCAATACTTGTTAAAGTTTAGCACTATTTTACATTGAGTGGAAAGTTTTCATTCATATCATAGATTAAAAAAAAATAATGGGCAGGTTAATCAGTGTTGCCAGAGTCGCACTTTCATGCTAATGTGAAAACACAATAGCATCACGGGTTGTGGTTTTTGGTATACTTTAAAAATGGACCAAGGTCGTCGAAAGGTTTGATGGTAGACACCAGCTTATGAAAATACAATGTCTTATTTATGTATAATGATTTCGGTATTAAATATCTGGCAACTGCACCGGAATGTTGTTGTTTTAACAATCAGCACCCTGTCAGCTGTACAGTAGAATCAACACAGCCAGATTTGTTTTTACCCAAATATTACAATTAAGCACATGATACATTGTTTCCCGCAGTTGTAATTGCTGTGTAAATTCATTTATTTAACATTTCATAGAAAGCAATTCACTATAGAATCTAAAATTGACCATAAAAAACAAAGGAGGAGTAAAAGAATTAAAAGCCCCCCAAAAATAAAAGTGTCAGTAATAAAAGATATAGAAAATACAAGGAATAAATAGGCCTAAATATGGAAGCAAGCCTAGTTAAAAGCATTCATACATTACATTGTTGTTGCATGACCTCACCATGTTGCATGTTTAATTTCTGCAAGTGGCATCCAGTTATCATCTCGTAAATATGGTGAATTTGCATTTCCAATAAAAAGGGGGCTTTTGGGTCTGCATTTTTCTTATATGTTGAGAGTGGATGAGATATTTTAGTTGACCTCAGACTGCCTTGTGTTTACCTTATGCCTTTTATAAAGAAAACCACCAGTGTTTAATTCCACATCTTATTTTAAGAAACATCTCAAGGTAGTGTTAAGTTCATGAAATTAGCTGGCAAATAGCTAGCTGTTTAGACTCACTTGGTTCAGATAGGATCATAATGAAATAACACAGATAATTCTTCCAAATTTTGCCTTGCCTTTATTAATATGTATTTTAAAAGTATTCTGAATATGTTACTTTTTTATGTGATGTATCAGAATACATCACTGAATACATTTAAGGAAGAGTATTTTTTTTTTTTTCAGCCCAGAATACTTTCTTTAAGTATTCTGCCCAACCCTGGAGATGTCAAATCGGGGATTCAAGCCATCATTTCCCGACTTCGCATGTGATGATCCAAGATTTGCCAAATTTTAAATCTCCTTTGAGAATATACTTCCTCAAGATGCCACAGAGAGATTCAGGTATCAGATTCTACTGGATTATCAGAAGTTTGAAGAAGCGCTGCTAATAGCATATAGCAACTTACAGCCTCCCTACACTGACACGATGCAGGAATCTATTTGTCCGAAAAAGTTTGTTTATTGTCACCATTGTTGAGTTTTGTATGCTGAGAGCTGATGTATATGTGTCTCACTATGCAAAAGTTTTTGCTCATAAAATTGTTCCATCCTTCAGGGGCAGGATCTGTTCTTATTTGAACTGCATACAGTATTTTGGCATGATTAATGTAGCTTTGATTTTATTTGCAGTGATGAACTTACACTGAATGAAATCAGACTTTTACACCACGAACAGACATTCATCAAAATGACTATTGCATTATAATTGCAATTCCGGACAGCCGATATGAGTTTGGTGTCCATTAGGAAGTAGTCAATGTGGGAAAACGTCTGATGAACAGGGGGAAAAAAAGAATAGCTACGTGCAAACGGTTTAGAATGCGCCATACATCAGAAATAGCGTATTCAGAGAGGAAACTATTAATAACGCATGCCAATTTAGATAGGGTTATCACTTTTTTTGAGGACCTATCTAAACTTGTAAGCAGGTGTTTAGGTGTAAATCTCCTGCACGTAACAAAAACAGATTGTTTTCTCATCACTAATAGATTTGATGCAAATAACCATGGTGTTACTACAGTAATATGGCATTAATAGAGTAACCATGTTTAATTTTGTGGTTACAATTATTTTACTACAAAATACCATGGTGATACATGGTAACTGTATCTTTAGAGGACGTCACAACAGATCCTCAGCTATTCACGCCTTACTATGGAAAAAGAAACTGTAACTGCACCAAATGGCCCGGATCAACATGGAACAGTACGGTTTTGCTTTGAAAACCGTTTGGCCTCATTGTGGAAAGTGGCTATATATTCCCACCTTGATGACATTTCAAGCCACTTGGCTCTTCGTCAGTGTTTTTATGGTCTGATGAAGAGGCGGGTGGTTCGAAATGTCACCAAGGTGGGAATTTATTAAAACAACACATTTTGGGGAGCTGTGGTGTGCCGACTTATTCTATTGAAGGTGATTTCACAAATGTTCCATTGGTTCAATGTGCATCTTGACATGTCAAATTTGCTTTCTCTACAGAAACCCCTGCAGATTTTTTTTTTCTTTTTCTTTTTTTTTTTTTTCTTGCTCCTCCCACCGGGGTATCGACAATATTACCTTCAGTAGGTGTCTATAAGAGTTACATCCATTCTTTCCACTGGATGATTTGCAGGTTTCTTTACTGCTTTCTCTATAGGTATTTCAACTAAATTTTATCTTCTTATAAAGAAGCCCACAGATGCAAGCATACTTGTTCCCCCTCCAAACAGGTTTGTGATTCCATCTCATAGTATCTGGTTTTCATCAGTCGTTTTCAGGTGTCTTTCACTCCCTACAGGCATATCAACAGGTACTGTTTACACTTCTTTGCTGATATGTCTGCATATTTCTTTTCTAGAAATCTGTGACTGTTTCACCACTGTCTTTGCTGTTTTTGACAATTTGAATAGTTAAGTTACATCAGACAACTTCAATCTCTCATTGAGGCATGTCAAAAATTGTTAAATCAGTCAGCTCTTCTCCCAGAACATTCTAAGTGGGCATCCCCGAGTGAAATCTCACTTGGAAATCCTAAACCGTAGCAGAGCATGTTCAAATGCGTTTTGGTCTTCTTTTCTGAAGACAGTCTGGACTCTCCCTTTCAAATGCAACGTGACCCCCAAACTTTTGGGCTTTTCCTTTTGCCTAACAATGCGAGCCCTACAGTATGAATGCCTCAAAACAACCATTGTGGCTATACTCAATTTGCCTTCCAGAATTAAATTTTTCCCTTATTTTCTTCAATTTATAGAAGAGCTCAAATTAAATCTTCACTTAACCCACTCTCGTGGACCATAATAATGCCTGGCTGATGCCAAGTCCTTGGCCACAAACATCCAAATTTATTCTTCACAGTTTCGGCATATTGGTAAATCTTTACTCCAGTTGCACTTTCACCCTGTCAGTCTTAAATAGGAATGAACCTGTCTCACAACAAATTAACCAACCCTGTTTATCTCAGTTAAGTGACACATCTTTGTGAGGGCACCTGCTCTGCAGGCTCTTGAGCGATCATGGGGATGAGTCCGTCCACAGGCATCCTTTTCAATGAGCTCCCTCATTTGGACCATTAAGAGCTTTCATGTTTAATATACTTAATAGGCATTGCTAGTTCCTTTTTATGAAGGCTTCAGCCCCCCTAAATTACATTTCAGCCCTGTGACTTTGAAATCAGCACACAAATCTGTGATTGCCTATAGAGAGCTCTTTAAACAGCGGCAGAACTGTTCTAGTTTAAAACTTAAATTTGCTTTGGTGGCTTTCCCCACCTGTAAAGACTGACTATAGCACGAGCCAATAGCACAACAAGGAGAGAAAGGGGCTGGATGAATTATGATTAAAAGTGACTGAAGATGACATTAAAAAGACATCAGGATGTAATTAAAACTTTAAATATTGTTGCCTTTTTGTATAGCTTGATAGTCATGTACAGCAGTTTACAAACTGATAGATATGCTTTATTTTATTTGTAGCAAAACATTTATGATGCTTAAACATGCTGAATTTCTTCGTAGGTTTGTAGACACTTTAATAAAAAATAATTAGTCTTGTTTCGGTTGTGAACAACTCTGTGCTTTATCAGTGGTTTAATTTGTTCAAAACACATAAAAGATTTAGTGCTTGGAGGCAGAAGAAAATTAAGCGAATTAAACACAGAGAGGCCCCGTAATCCACACCGGAAATTCCTCAAGGCCATTAATGAGCTAAAACCGGCATCTGGCTAATGTAACTGCCTTGAAAACAAGGTTGTTTTGTCTAATGACACACACTGGTCAAAACCCCCACAACTGGCATGAGCATTTTAAGAGATAGTAAGAAAACGGTTACCATGTATACCAGAATTCCAGAACTAAGGCCCTCTTTGTTCTTCAACATGACCAATTATCTACACTAAAATTATATTAATTTGAGATCCATACATTTCCTGTGGATGCCTGCTCATCACATACTAAAATCTCATCCACGACAAGAGAGCTTGAACAGACTTTCTTTGAAATTATCCCTTTTTAATTTCTTTTTAGCTTGACACAAAGCTAATGGTTTTCTCATCTCTCCAAATGAACAAAAGTAACTTTTCATGTGTATTCATATACCATGACACCTCATTTTAATCCAGGAACTTTGACACAATTGCAAAATGTACTTTATTGTAATTTAATCCTGCACATAATCTATGCAAAGTGCCTAGAACACTCATACAAGGTTTAACCTGATAATAATCCTGAAAATTGTGGTATAATGACACATAGTCATGCCTTTCCCATGTTGTAAATCCAATGAAGTAACTGTTATGATTTTTAATCAGGTATTTTCATGTTTTGTAACTAGCACATTGAATATTCATGAAAGCATGTTATATTTACTATCACTGAGTTACGCTTTACATATCTCAAATGTTACTGAAGGATTGTTAATCACCTTTAAGAAGGCGTGAGATCACTGAACGTGTGACATCATAAAGACACTTCTGATTGGGTAGAATTCATTTGGGGGTTGGACTGAACAGAACGGGTTAAAAGGCCATGCCTGACTACCTTGCCCTCTCTCTTGCTCGTCTCTAAAATGTAACCTCTCTTTTCAGTACTTAGAGTTCTGAGTAGTTCTCATCACAGTCCATCATCCATCCGGCGACTCCACATTCTTCACGGAACCTCAGACCATCGAACCAGCACAAAGACCTCCACAAGCCAAGCCAAAGGACTTAAAACACCAAACAACGTAACACAAGTACAATTATCTCCAGACTTTCACTGAAATCTGTTGCTTTAATATACAATTTGAGTAACACAATCTCTAATCAAGGCGTGTTAAATGAGGTATTAGACTCAACACGCATATTCCTTTTCATCTGTTACAGATAATTTCCATTCATTTCCTGTCAAAACCCATTCATTAACCTGTGTTCATGTTTGTCTGTATGTGTTCATTTAGTTTTCTGTTGTAGATTAGCAAATGTTTTGTTTGAATTCAAAAGAGAAACTGAATATGGTAAATAATAAATCGGTCCCTTGAACTCTAAGGAAAACATATTTCAACATATTTGCGATGTTATTTTCAATGGCCGTGAGAGTAATATTGCTAATATTTAAGAGTTACAAAATACATTGCATCAACTCAGCGCTGGTCGCAGGTTGATTAGACATAATCATAAATTCTTTCAATATTTCCCCAGAATTAATCATAATTCCCTTCTTGAGCTGAATTCCTTACATTATTATATATAAGGGTGAATAAGGCGGAAAGATGTCCCAGCATTGCTAATTTCCCCAAACATTTTGGTAAGACACGTGGGCAAGTCCAGCCTGAGGTCTTACATTTAATGGTGTAGACAATATTTTTTTCAGATTTCTTAACTGATCCTTGACATAATCCTACAGACATTTATTTGTTGCCTCCTACTTGTTACACCTGCGGCGCTTGCTACCTCTCCTGTACGCCAGAGGTCGCCATCCCCTGAGTATTAACATCTCACGAACTACATTTCCCATAATCCTCTGTTTAGACTGATTACTCACACACCTGTTCCACATTTACTCTGGTTATTTAAGTTCCCTGTTTTCTGGCATTCAGTGCGAAGTCTTTTTTTTTTTTTTTTTTTTTTTGTGCCTAGTCAACATTTCTGAGTGTTATTTACCCATCATGGTTTCCCTGTGTTTTGACTCCTGCCTGTTCCTCGTATTTCCCAGCCTGCTTTTGAGTTTTGTGGATGTTTTGCCTGTTTATTGGATTACCCCTCTGCCTATCGGATTTACTTGGTTTGCCTTTCTAGACTGTATGCCTGTGTACCAAACCCTTGCCTGCCTTTTTGTTTACCATTGCCTGCCTTTTTGTTTTCCTTTTATTTTACTACTTTGTTTTACTATTTATACTGTTAATAAAACTGCACATGGATCTGCACACACCTGTCTCGGAGTCTTCGCTACAGAAGACTTTGCCAAACTTGGATCCATGAGCTTTCCAACAGTTACACAAGCTTGTTTCAGCGCAAGCAGCCATGCTTACCAGTCACCATCAGCAGCTGTGCAAGCTCACCTCAATCACGGAAGAACTCTTGAAATCCATGCAGCAAAACCCGCAAGTATCTCTGAAGTGGGTCTCCACTAACAACTCAGCATGCAGCACAATGCAGTTAATCCTCGACTCTTGCTTCCAGAGAAGTTTGACAGATCACCCAGAAAGTGTTGAGGATTTCTATTACAATGTGACCTTTTTCTGTCTCCGCTACCTCTAATGTATCCCAATGATGAAGCTCGTGTTTCCTTCATTGTATCACTGCTGTCAGGAAAAGCACTAGACTGGGCTACGGCAGTTTGGAGTCATGAGAACATATTAAGGGGTTCTTTGTCTCACTTTCTAGCTCGTTTACGGGAGGTTTTTGAGCACTCTGAGGGTGGGAAGGACCCAGGGGAACTTCTATTGAGTTTAAAACAGGGTAAGAAGTCTGCTGCTGAATTCATCTTATCCTCATGCTAGCAGCGCAAACTGTATGGGTGGAGGACACTTTGAAGCTGTTGTTCCATCAAAGGTTAAATCCTGACCTTCAAACTGAACAAGCATTTCGTGATGAGGGGAGATCTCTAAACCAGGACCTTGGTAAATTCCTCTGGGTCTACTGTCAAGTCAACCAGCACAACTGGAGCCGTTTCCTGCCCTGGGCTAAATATGCTCAAAACTCACTGTTCAAACCAACTACCGGAACCATGCCTTTCAAGTGCATTCTAGGTTTTCAACTCCCACTCTTTCCCTGGTCCGGGGAGCTGTCCGATGTACCTGCAGTCGACGACTGGATGCAGCACAACAAGGCTATCTGGGATCAAGCTCACGTCCACTTACAGCATGCCATTCGCCGACAGAGTGAACAGGCCAATCTCCATCGGCGCCCTGGCCCCAACTATGCTCCTGGACAATGGGTTTGTCTATCCACCCAAGATCTTCGTCTGCGACTCCCATGCAAGAAACTAAGTCCCAGGTTTGAGCTTACCTGGAGAAAACCTGTGTGTGATCATGACTGGAAATATTCAGATCCGGAGTCATAATCCATAGCGGTTTTAACCACCACGCAATTGCATGGGGCCCCCACCCCGGTAGGAAAGCTCTGCAAAAAAATGCTTGAGGGGTGACTTGATGTTCTGGGTACATACGCAAATACGCTGTTGTCAGCGCTCTTAGAGCAGCTCGCATTAGAAGCCGCCGGGGTCGGGACCGGTTAGTTTTTTAAGTAGGGTCCAGGTTTGTAATTTATGAAAAAAAAAATAATAAAAAAAAATAGACCATCCGAACTTGTTTTGTGCACGCACTCTCACTCAGATATGCGCAAATGGATGAGTTAAAGGCCGTACAAACTGAAAGGTGTGTTTTTTTTTTTTTTTTTAGCACAGGTGTCACAAAGATTTAACGTTCTGAACATTGTTATTCCAGATTGTTCTACAACAAGCTGTAACATCTGAGGTTGTTACCCCTCCTACCAACCACCAGAGGGAGCCCTCTCCCGAATACACTGTACCGTTTCTTCTTTGATGACT
Source organism: Myxocyprinus asiaticus (assembly GCF_019703515.2). NCBI lineage: Eukaryota > Metazoa > Chordata > Actinopteri > Cypriniformes > Catostomidae > Myxocyprinus > Myxocyprinus asiaticus. The sequence continues at coordinate 44,700,012 of NC_059357.1, read as the reverse complement.
TCCTGTTTAAACTATATAAATACCATGCTGTTCCATTTTGACTTTGAAGTATTGCCAGTTTACCCTGCCTTACCAAGCATTTTTCCATTGCCATTGCTGATTGATCTCTTGTTATGACCATTGCCTGTTTTCCCAGATTTACTGCCTTTGGATACCCCTTTGTTTTGTTTGCCTTGTTGGACTGTCTTTTTGGTTTAATGGATTATACCGCCTGCTTAACAACTACCTCTATTTGCCTGCCGATTTGGATTGTTTGCTTGTGTACTTTAATAAACTTCCTGCACATGAATCCTAACACCGTCTCCATGGCCAGTTCTTTACAGAATATTTCACCAAACATGGATCCAGCGGAAGTTTCACAGCTCCAGTGCGAGGTATTAAGGGGTTACCAAGACCAGCTGAACAACCTACAAGCTGCCAACGAATGTTTGACACAATACACTCACTCACTGCCAGCTCCCCATGCTAAACCGGTAAGCTTTGCTCTACCTGATAAGTTTTGTTCTGCTGAAAAATGCCGGGGTTTATGACAATGCAAGGTATTTTTCTGAAATCAGCCTGAATCATTTGATCAAGACACCAGGAAATGTTGTGTTTTTTTTTCACTGCTTGCCAGCAAAGCTCTCGATTGGGCTGCCGCTGTTTGGGATAAAGATACTCAAATCCAGGTTTCATTTGATTACTTAGTTCAACAAATCCACAAAGTCATCGAGAATCCAGCGAGCGGCCAAGATATCTCTGTTCAGCTACTTCATCTATGCCAGGGTCATCGATCAGCAGCAGATTATGCAGTTCTGTTCAGGACACTAGTGGCTTAGATTGGGTGGAATGATGTCACTCTGAAGACTGTTTTCTGTGAAGGGCTTTACCTGAAACTCAGGACGGAACTGACCTGCATGGGTGAAGGTACAAATCATACGAATACATAACTATGGCCATCAAGATTGATAACCTGCTTCAGAATGCTTCACGGCCTCCGTTTCACTTCACCTCAAATTCTACAGTCTAAGTACAGGCCCAGGCATCCACTGTATCACCCGAACCCATGAAAGTTGTATACAATCGTGTTTCCATGGAGGAACGCCAACATCGACGCAATGAAAACCTTTGCTTTTACTGTGGTTCACCAAGTCATTTCAATGCTGCGTGTCCACAAGAAATCAAGTTCCCCTGAGTCAAGGCAGCACGTGTGTACCATGAACATATCACCCATCTCACAATTTTCTGTTGCCTGTAGAGATCTCCATTGGTGATCATGTAAGATGTGTTACAGCATTTGTGGATTCTGGGGCTGCTGTTAATATCATTAATCAGGAGATTGTTCAATGACTCAACATACCCACCACTGAATGCTTTCCTAAGATTAACATCACCACTGTTGACAATGCACCTATTGGTACTGGCATAACACAACAGACTGTTCCTATAACCATCAAGATTGGACTTTCTCTACATGAAAATGTCATCAACTCACCCAAGCACGATCTTATCCTGGGTCATCCCTGGCTGGCCATCCACGACCCATCGATATCCTGGAACCAAGGTGAGCTCACACATTGGTCAAGTTTCTGTCATAAACATTGTCTCCATGTTGCTGTTTCCAGGCCTTGCCTTTATCACCAGTATTGAGAGTCCTCAATCACAGGAGAAGACCACGATTCCCAAGGAGTATGCAGAGTTCAGTGAAGTGTTTAGTAAGATTAAAGCTACACAACTTCCTCATCGTCCATGGGATTATGCTATTCTGTCCAATACAGCTCCACCGAGAAGCAAGGCCTATGCATTGGCACGCCCCGAAACTCTCACCATGGAGAATTACATTGAGGAAGCCCTTGCCTCCGGTTACATACGTCCCTCCACCTCCCCAGCTGCTGCAGGTTTCTTTTTCGTAGAGAAGAGGGATGGAGGTCTATGTCGCTGTATCGACTATCGAGGCCTGAACTCTGTCACCATAAAATATCGTTACCCATTATCACTTATCCCCTCAGCCCGTGAACAACTCCGTGAAGCCAAGATCTATACCAAACTTGATCTAAGGAGTGCTTATAACCTCGTCAGGATTCGAGAAGGGGATGAGTGGAAGACTGCTTTGATCACCACCAGGGGGCACTATGAATATTTGGTCATGCTGTATGGACTTGCTAATGTCCCCTTAGTTTTCCAGTCCTTTATCAATAAAATATTCAGAGACTTACTGAATCATTGTGTGGTGGCCTACATTGACGACATCTTCATTTACTCAAACATGGAACAACATATCCAGCAGGTCAAGACAGTCTTATCACATCTCCAGGAACACCAACTATTTGTCAAGGCAGAAAAGTGAGTTCCATACCTCTCATACCACTTTCTTGGTTTACAATATCAGCCATCAAGGTGTGGAGATGGATGTCTCAAAGGTAACAGCAGTCACCGAATGGCCTCGACCTTCTAAAATCAAGGAACTACAGCAGTTCCTGGGCTTTGCCAACTTCTATCGCCGTTTCATTAGGAATTACAGTACCACTGAAGCACCACTCACCTTGTTACTCAAGGGAAAGCCAAGCAAGTTGCCATGGAACGATGCCACATACCAAGCCTTCATCTTCCTCAAGTCAAGCTTCAAGACCGCTCTGATACTGAAACATCCTGACTCCAATCTTCCCTTCGTCTTTGAAGTAGACTCTTCAGATTGTGGGATTGGAGCGGTCCTATCACAACGTCACGGAACACCAGGCAAGCTTTACCCTTGTGCCTTTTTCTCCAGGAAGTTGAACTCAGCTGAACATAACTATGATGTGGGAAATAAAGAATTACTTTCCATGAAAGCGGCACTTGAGGAATGGTGTCACTGGTTAGAGGGGGCAGTCCACCCATTTATCACCGATCACAAGAATCTTTAATATATCAAGGCAGCCAAGAGATTGAACCCACGTCAAACACGATGGTAATTGTTTTTCACCAGGTTCAATTTTACAGTCACTTACCGTCCTGGGAGCAAGAACAGCAAGGCATATGCGCTATCACGCAGACATGATCCACCTCACCTCCAACCTCACCCTGGGTCCATCCTGCCACCATCTGTCATCATTGCACTGATTAGCTGGGACATCATGGAGGAGATACAATGAGCACAACAGCATGAACTGTCACCACCTAACTGCCCCCCTACCAAGCACTACGTACCCCAAGCTCCATGTCAGAGGACTATCCAATGAGTCCACACTTCCCTGAGCACAGGACACCCTGGTATCCAAAGAACTGTTACCCTGGTGCGTAATTCTTTCTGGTGGCCATCGTTGATTCATGATGTGATTAAGTATGTGAAGTCTTGTCAGGTGTGTGCCCAATCCAGACCCCCAGAGAACTGTCCACGGGGTTGCTTCAACCACTGCCCATACCAAAAAGACCATGGTCTCACCTTTCCATCGACTTCGTCACAGACCTGCCAAACTCCCATGGATATACTACCATTCTGGTAATAATTGATCTATTTTCTAAGTTGTGTAGACTTGTCCCTCTCAAGGGTTTACCCGCTGCCATGGAAACCGCTAGTGCTTTGTTCTACAAAGTGTTTAGGATCTATGGATTACCAGAGGACATCGTGTCCGATCGAGGTCCACAGTTCATGTCCTGAGTTTGGCAGGCATTCTGCAAACAACTGGACATTAATGTGAGTCTCGCCTCTGGTTACCTCTTCAGGTTTAACCCCCTTCCAATGCGTGCTGGGCTACCAACCCCCAATGTTCCCTTGGTTAGGAGAACCTTCTATGGTGCCAGTAGTGGACGATTGGATTAGGTGAAGCGAGAGGGTGTGGGACCGCACATATCCGGCTACAGCAAGCGGTCCGAGCACACCGCTTCCAGGCTGACCGACGGAGGTGCCCCCATCCCAACTATCGGCCAGGACAGAGGGTCTGGTTGTTCACAAGGGATCTCAAGTTGCAGCTACCCTGCAGAAAGCTCAGTCCAAGGTATGTGGGTCCTTTCAGAATTATCCGTCAAATAAACCCAGTTACTTACCATTTTAGAGCTTCCTGCTAATTACCGCATTTCTCCTTCCTACGATGTGTCCGTGCTGAAACCCGTCCACCAGGTATCTGGCTCTGGAACCACGGATTCTGAGCCTCCACCTCCATTGTAGGTAGATGGAGCCCCAGCGTATATGGTCAGAGATCATGGACTCAAGATGACGAGGGAGCCAGATGCAATACTTGGTTGACTGGGAGGGCTACGGCCAGAGGAGAGATCATGGGTAGCCACCAAGGTCATGTTGGACCGGTCCCTGATCCAATAATTTCATCATGCCCATTCTAATTGTCCAGCACCACGACCAAGGGGACATCCCAGTAGAAGAACACCATCTGAGGTTGTTACCCCTCCTACCAACCACCAGAGGGAGCCCTCTTCCGAATACTAACTCTGTACTGTTTCTTCTTTGGTGACTTCCTGTTTAAACTATATAAATACCATGCTGTTCCATTTTGACTTTGCGAAGTATTGCCAGTTTACCCTGCCTTACCAAGCGTTTTTCCATTGCTGATTGTTCTCTTATGACCATTGCCTGTTTTCCTGGATTTACTGCCTTTTGGATACCCCTTGTTGAACTCTTTGGTTTATTGGATTATAACGCCTGCTTAACAACGACTTCTATTTGCCTGCCAATTTGGATTGTTTGCTTGTGTACTTTAATAAACTTCCTGCACATGGATCCTAACACCGTCTCCATGGCCAGTTCGTTACACAAGCAAAGTTTCAGCGCTTGCTAAATGGCAATGGTTTTTTTTCCCCCTTCTGCTCTAGTGTGCTGAGGGGCCGCTGTGCCTTGTATGTTTATCGTTACAATACGAACGTTGCCAACGATGCGTACATAAAATACAGCCTCAGCGTCAGAATATAAACTCCAGGTGAAAGTAAAGTAAATAAGACGGGAATATATTACTATTGTATACAACAAATCCTCAAAGTATCATGTTACTGTTTCCTACTGACAAACTGGACAGCAATAAATAATTGTTGGGTTATAATATTAATAAATACCAACTGAATTCCAAGATGTTACTGGGTGAAGTAGTAGATTTTGCACACGCACAGAAAAAAGAAAATTGTTTTGTAAAAATGTATGTAGGTGAAATAGTTTATTACAGTATTGTGGAAAAACTGGAAAACACGCATTAATTATATTTAAATAGATTTGTATTTCATTAAACATTTTTAATGTACTTGGCTACAACAGCTTATAGGATGAATTTAAATTTATGATTTAAAATACATTGTCATTTAAGCAAAAATTTTCGAAATGGGGCCCTGGCTTGGTCGGTTGCTTGGGGCCTCAGAAATCGTAAACCCACCCCTGGTCACAATGTGCTATTCATATTGATATGTTATGCAATTAAACATAAAACTAAAGAATTACTTGCTTTTGATGAAGATGAAAACACTCCTATTTACATATTTTGAATGAATGAAAGGACACTCGAATCGCTTTTACATAGAGAACAGGGGACTCAATCTCAATCACCAACAGTATATTTTAATATGATTATTTAAGTTTTTTTTTTATTTTTTTTTTTTTTTTACTATTAATGTTTGTATTGTACTGACCATGGGGAGAACCGGGACTTTTCCCGGTGGGCCGGCCGCGAAACGGGGCCGAACGGGCAGCGATAAGCTGAAACGGGCTGACACGTTATGCCGAATGTGTCGCGACTGGCTGAAGAGGGCCGCAAAACTGCACCGCAATATGCAGAAAAGGACACAGACCCCGCCCCCCCCCCCCCCCCACACACACACACACACACATGATTAATGTTCTATTAACAGTACATAATGATTTACAAATATTTACTGCTCAAATAATTCACTTCAACAGAACAATTCATGTTAATAATTTTATAAAATTATACCTATAAAATAACTGATGTAGTTGATCACATTAACAATGTGTTAGAGTTTCACTAAGTTTGACAAAGTGTTCAAATACTTTTTGTCTTAATTTTGAACAATGTTAATTTATTTTTTTGGAGACTAACAAACATATGTTTGTGAATTGTTTGGCTTGATAAGTGTTTTTGTTCCATATTTCTTAAAATGTTTATATAATCTTATATTTCTTATTCACCTTATTCAGCCCTGCCCAGTTTTCAGTGCTCTGTGCCTCCGTGTTTTTTCTTTTCTTGTATTAAAGCTACTGAAATGAGTCATCAGAATGGATTCTGTTTTAAGAACAGAAAAACATAATGACAAATAAAATTCAGCACCAAGGGTATTAAACAAAAGTTCCAAAATAATTAATATAGGCTACAGATAAAATAGACATAAGAGAAAAGGGATATGGAGGGAGTAATTAACTTATATGAATAATAATAAAAAAAACATTTAATGTAATGTTTTAATGTAAATTCCAAAACATCTCTTTGAAAAAACGAATACAGATAAAGCTGGCTGTTGTGTATGGACAAAGAAGTGTTTCTCAAGCTTTTCATACTATCTAGTTATTATGTACCCATGTAAAAGGGAAAGAAGTGAGCATGATTTCTTTTGGTTGGAAAAATGAGAAAAGTAGCCTACGCAAGCACACAACTGTGTGATTTGAGCAGAGTTTAGTGTAAGGTTTTTGTGTCGTTCGGACATCCACATCACTCAAATTCCTGTATGGAATCGGCTAAAGAGACGTTTTTTTTTTTTAACCTAAACCCAAACATATGCGACAAAGAGTTTTTATTTATTTATTTATTTATTTATTTTTTAAGAATGACACACGTACACAATTTTATCATTAAAAAGCCATTTTTTTAATGCATTTCAACTTTGTCGATAAACGAACAGCACAAAAAGTGGATGGAAACTTGGTTTATGACACACTGCACCTTTTCATGGTAGAAGCGTTTAACTGTTATATGTGTAATTTGGTTTAATTTTGTAGTTTTTAATTTGTTAAAATGTGTAGTTGACATGAAATTTCAAAAAGTGACAGCTCATATTATTTCACATGAAATTACATTTATACTTTTTAAAATACAAATTTCACTCCAATTTTTAAAAAATGATTAATTGTGATTAAAATTGTTGTAAATGGAGTACAAAATAAAACGTACACTTTCACATGTATGTGTATGTGTTTGTGTATGAATATAGTAGCACCCCTGATGGTCAGAAGTGTCATACAGAGATTTTTTTAATGACTGTTTTGTCTCTTGGAGTTTCATGAGCATGGAGCCATTTCAGTCCGTCCACAGTGTAAAGGTAAGATCTTGTGGATTTATGAATGAAGTACTCTTGTTTTAAAATCTTCCTGCTCTGCTTTCAGTTGTTAAGACATCCACTGAACACTTTAAAATACTCATGATAACTTTTGGCAACTCTATAACATGTAAATCCATTTCGCTAGCTGATTACACTTTGACATCAACACCATAGACATCTATATAGAAAATGTTAACCCGGAAGTTCAAAGACAAAAATTTCAAGATGGCTGTGTGCTTGTTTCTCATGGTGAATAAATAAATGCTATTTGGATTGACATTTCGTTGCATAAAGCAAATACAGTCATACGTTTTTTTAATTGTCATTCAAGTGTCCAAACACTTTTTGTGGGCACTGTGAAGATTACTCAATATACCAAACCTTGCCAAGTATGGACAGAAACACAATAATGGTGATTATGTAAAGAACAAAGAAGGTCACTTCTATGATTCTTGCCACTCTAGTCCAGCTCAGGGGTGTCTTCAGAGAGTTGAGGGTATGAGACTGCTCTTCATTTTCATTTCTAACTGTTTCTGGAGGCCTCTGCAAGTCCCTTACACCATCTGTGATAGGAAATGTAATTTTGGTTTCACAGGCATAAATCTCAAGCGTTGCATTTTATTTTTATGAAATCACAGGCTAAATGTAACATGCTCACAGATTTGCACATGTGATTAACATGTTTACGTGAAAAGTTTTTTTCTGCAAGGGCTCACTTGTTTAAAGAGCAAGTTAATCTCAATTGACAGCATTTGTGGTATAATGTTGAGTACCAATATACATATATAGCACTGTGCAAAAGTTTTAGGCACTTGGGAAAAATGTTGCATAGTGAGGATGTCTTCAAAAATAATGCCATAAATAGATTTCATTTATCAATTAATGTCATACAAAGTCTAGTAAACATAAAAAAAGCTAAATCAATATTTGGTGTGACCACCTTTGCCTTCAAAACAGCACCAATTCTCCTAGGTACACCTGGACACAGTTTTTCATGGTTGTTGGCAGATAGGATGTACCAAGCTTCTTGGAGAATTCACCACAGTTCTTCTATCCATTTTGGCTGTCTCAATTGCTTCTGTCACTTCTTGTAATCCCAGACTGACTCAATATTCAGTGGTTGACTCTGTGGAGACCATGACATCTGTTGCAGGGCTCCCTGTTCTTCTATTCTAATCTTTTCTATTTGCAAAAGGAATGTTTGGGAGTCTAACATTTATATTTCCTATTGACACACTGAAGATGAAAATATAAATAACCATCTTAAGACAAATGTTTTTGTGAAGCATCTTATGTGCCTAAGACTTTTGCACAATACTATATATATATATATATATATATATGGAAGCGAATGGGGCAATTTTTGGAGGGTTTAAAGCCAGAAATGTGAAGCTTATAATTTTTTTAAAGGATTTACATTAATTGTTCCGTTAAAACTTGTGAATTAGGCCCGCTCTGCATTTTTATGGCAGCGTTAATGAAGCTCTATTCACATTATATTTGCCTCATCATCCGCAAATTCTGTTGAATTTAACTTTGAATTGAACCCAGAATATTCCTTTAGATTCCTTTTTTTGGCATATCGTTGATTGGTCTACCAAACTGACAAAGCATTAAAAATAATTCTTAAACTTAAAGATGTTGTAAACAATTTTAGCCATTCTGGAAATGGAAACGGAACTGGTAGTTCTAGCAGGAAGACTCTGGATCTTTACGCTTTCATTCAGTCAGGCATGTCATCCAATCACAATCCAGCCTCTGCATTATAAGCTTGCTCAGCTGCCTTTCATTGCTTGAAATGCCTCATTGTTTTCACCACCCACCACCCCATCACCACCAGTTTAGGTACAATCTTGCCGTAGGGGTAACCTTCTGGCAGGATCTGATGGTTAGAGCAAGTATTTGAGCGCTGAACCGTAAGACGGGGCTTAAGCCAAATGATCTAAATATCTCTACATTTGTATTCATTTCAATCATCCCGAGTTGTGCCATTGTATTAGCCAACCCCCCATCTTTCCAAAATCCGGTACTCCAAAGATACTGTTGAGACTGAAGTGGTTGTCAAACACAACAGTAGCACAATATTGCCCTCAACTGACATGCTTTATGTTTCTGAAAATGGCATTAAGCCCCAATGGCCTGATTAAACTACAACACTGAGAACGCGCAAAATGATTGACAGGCAGAAAGTGCCAAAGGCCGTGGCCCTGGGATGCATTTTTGTTTCCTGTTTGCAGAGTTTAGCAGTGTCACAGAGACCAGTAAAATACAGTATATAAGGACACTTATTTTAGAGATATCTTTCAGGGAGTAGGACAATTTTCTGCACACCATTCCATAAATTTATTTATTTATTTATTTATTTTTAAACTTGCAGCACCTTTAATTAACCTAAAAAGCAGGTATGGTAGACACTTACCATCTTGGCAAGTAATGGCAGCTGTGGTTTCCACTGGTGCTGCTAAACTGGTCTCAGCTCCTCTAGTCATCAGAAAACTCACAAGAATGGTCTCCAGAATGCTTACGCCAATGAGAATGAAAATCACAATGCCGTAAACCCCTGTGAAAACACCAAACAGTGACTTCAAAAGCCTTCCTGGGCTAAAACCATTTTGAAAGACCTTTTTAAAAAAATATAACATCCAGAAGTGAACAGTGTATGTATTCCACAGTTTATTTTTAATTATTGAACAGTGACATGCATGAGTAAGATAATTCAATTGGATCCATGTGCCATTTTTATTTAAAGGTGATGTGTGTTCATTTAAAATGTCTCCTATCCCAACTGTATGTGCAGAGACAAATGTAAGTCAGTCAATCATAGTTTGATTCTTTTGAAAGTGTAAACACTGTGACTCTGTGGTGCAATACAAAATTGCTTTTTGTTTGAGCATCCTGACCTGGGAACAACCTCGTATAAGAAAATAATGTTACTAAAGTATACCTACATTTTTACTACAGTGCAAGACTTGTAACGCAGTACATTTTTTACAACAACGTTTCCATTACATAACTAACCACATTTACAAGATTGTTCGAGAGTGATCAAATTGTGTAGTAGCTGAGCTGATAGAACGTTGCACTTGTCATTGAAAGGACCAGGGTACGATTCCTGAAGAGCATGCGAGTCAATGTGTGAATTGAAAGTGTCATAGAAGCACCACAAAATGACGTGGTTGCTTCCGGAATTGTGTTTTTTATCTCACATTTGCTTTCTGTGACCCTACTGGTTAGGTTTTTAGGTTTTTGTGGTGTTTGATAATATATAAATCTATAGAAGTTGCGAAATTATTGATTCATGTTCCATACATTTCATTAATACATGGAGCACAAAAAAAGGAATGAATCACTGTAATTTCTTACATTAAAATAAAACTGTATTCAGTATTTTACTGTAAAATCCACGCAGGCTTGGAAATTTTCTGTTATAACACAACAAATTACTGTAAAGTAAGATATTACAATAGCGCACTGCATTGTAGGATAATAGTGTTTCATCTGAAGTCACCATTATGGTGTTTAGTGTTCCCTTTGGATGGTAACTTTGACTTGTTTACTCTTAATTAATCTTCTTCCAACAAGTATAAATGTGTTAGAACACATTTTATTGCACTGTATTACATGGAGAAAATGTTATAATTGTCGCTCAAGTTTGATTATAATATACTATTAACTCTGAAATGTAATTCTGTATGGTAAAGACATTTATTTAGATATAATACTAAATAAAAAATTATAGATGCTATAATTGTTATCACTCATAATTCTTTAGTTGAATTTTATTTAAAAAGATGTCAACCAGGTATGCACAGACATCAACAGTCAGCATACAAAACTTAACAATGTGACAATAACAAACACTGTAGATTAAAAAAATGCAGATGATTATTGGGATTCTACAACTCAGCACTGCTACATTACAGTCATGACTCCATTCACTCTGAAGTCACAGTATACAGTTGTCTTTTAATTATAATATATTTATTATTATTATTATATATTATTATTATAGTTATTACTTTTTTATGTATTTTATGAGTGTTATTAGAAAATGACTGGACACATTTTCTGAATATTAGCTGGCTAGCTTGAATGATGTTTACACAGTGTTTTATTTTGTTTTTGAAACTATCTATGCATCAGTGGGGTACATTAAATGTGCATACTGTATATTATGCCGTCATACATGGCTGAGCCCCCATAAGACTGAAATGCTAGAATTGTCCCTGGTATTGCCCCAGAACTGCCCCGATACGTAGTATTATTTTCTGAAAATTTGCCACAGTCAAAACATTTTCATGAGATCAGACTGCCATGGGATCAAGGTTTGGCTGGTGGTCTACAATGGTAATGTACTGTATATATAATCATGTCTAGGTTAGACTTACCAATCAGTGGGATTTTATCTCCAGTAGAGGGAAGTGTGTCATTGAGAATCTGCAGAAACACAGAAACTGTCAGGAGTAAAGTCACTTTAAAGCTCAACTTCTCTGCTCCACTTGCATCTATGAAGTAGGAGGCCACATCCAGCAGAAGGAAGCAAAACACTGGTAGTATGAAGTTGATGACATCCAGTAGAGGTCTCCTTTTTATGGTGATCTGCATAAAGTACCAGAAACGGCCTTAACCGTCAGACAGACTGACCAACAGACAGGTAGTAGGAAGATCTTGGATGTTTCACAAATATGGTTCCCTTTGCTCAAACAAAGCTATGTTTTCCCAACAAAGTTAACAGCAGACTTCATAAATAAATAAATGTAAAAATCCTCTACTCTGTACCTGATATATCAGCTGACTGTATGTGTCACCTAGAACAATGTTGGTGGCTGAATATTTATCTACAGAGAGCAGTTCCCACAGACCCTGGGTATTAATTTCATCTACATACCAGATAAGTACGTCAGAGAGTGAATTAATTGTGAGCTCTTCAACTGTGGGAAACAGAAACAAATGATCAACAGAGATTAGAATCATATTATTTTGTATTGATATAAAGTCAAAAAATTCATAAGAGGAACTCTTACTGTTATTAGGGGTTCAAGCACGAAGTGCTGTAACCCTATTGTAATTGTAGGGTTTCACTTTTATTTATTTTTTTACATCATCATCATCATTATTATTAGGGGCCACGTACCAAAGGAGCTGTGGCATCTATTATATCCATTAGTTGTTTTTTTCTTTTTATTCTTCTGGATGGGAGTCTATGGCAGCCCAGACAACCATTCATAGGGAAATGCTGAGATTAGTCCCTATAGCAAATTTGGGATCTCTAGGGCAAACTCTATAGTGCCACCACCAGTTCAAAAATTCACTTTTCTTTTGTGCATATCTTTTGAACCGTTTGTCTTAAAGAAACAATATTTTTTGTCTGATTACTCTCCTCCATATGGTTCAGATGGACCCCTTACATTAAAGCTCTCTTTACCGCTACCTTGGTTTATGATGTTTAGAGTTTAAATGTTTTACGACCTTCAAACTTAGTCTGAATTTGCCCAAACAATGGCTCTCAAAATCTCCAGACAAAGCCACACAGAAATGATAGTATTGAATTTTCATTTTTGCCTTTGTTTAAAAGTTACGGCAATGCAAAGTTAGAGAGTGGTGGTGGTGTAGTGGACTAAAGCACTGAACTGGTAAGCAGAAGGTTGTTGGTTGAATCCCCACAGCCACCACCATTGTGTCCTTGAACAAGGCACTTAACTCCAGGTTGCTCCAGGGGGATTGTCCCTGTAATCAGGGCACTGTAAGTCGCTTTGGATAAAAAGCGTCTGCCAAATGCATAAATGTAAAATGTATTGTATTTCTCACCAGATCTTCAAAGACACCTCTCTGGAGGATCACCATGCAACTCAAATAGTGATTCATAACTCTGCTGAACCACTCTGAATCTTCATTCTGTCATTGATGTTCTTCTGAGACAGCAATGGCTTTTACCACATTTTCTAGACACAAATCCTGCGTTAGATAACCTTCTGGTTATTGATCTTTTCGAAAGAGTCTTGTTTTCTGAGGTCTTGAATTCTGCTGACAGTTTTGTAGCCATTTTTTCCTTTCTCTAAGAACTGTAAATTCAGCAGGTGGTCATCCCTGCATGAAGAGGCTTTGGGCCTTCCAGATCCTTTTTTCTGGCAACAAAACCTGTTGTTTCAACGCCTATTCTCTTAATAGTTGACAGAGAAATAGGGATCTTCTCTGCATTTAGGGTCTTGTAAACTTCAGAATAGCTAGTTGGCCTGACGCAGACCAGCTATGTGGTTTCTGACAGCAACCCTAGCATGATATTTAGGGGTTTTTTTAAGCAGATTTTCTCACTCCTTTATGCAGTGTCTCACAACACTGCATATTGTAGATCTCTCCCTGATCTATCACTCCTGGTTCCATTTATGAGCTTGTTATCAGGCCTTTGATGGGGTGCATCAGGTATGGCAGATCACCAAGTAATGACTAATCTTTTAAGAAAAAATAAATAAAAATCCCAGAAGATATTTTTGGAAAATGGTGTACACCCAGACATGTGTTAGTTTGAATTTGATGTCAAACATTTTAATCATTATCATAACTTTACCTTTGCATACAAGAAGACTATATAAGTTTCCAGCTTTGTCCTGAACAGTTAACTGCAGCAAAAGTTAATGAGCAAATGGTGGCACAGAAGTGCACCATGAGTGCATTTGTTTAATTCTTGCAAATTTTCTGACCAATGATTTGTTGTGGAGCACATTAAAAGCGTAATGCTTTGCCATTTTGGGCTTGGCCCAATTTTTTTAATGTTTTTTATCTTTTGCACAGGAGTGTACATACTGGATAGGGCTGCTCGATTATGGCAAAATCATAATAATCACAATTATTTTGGTCAAAATTGAGATCACAATTATTTAACATGATTACTCATTGACTTTGGAAACATCATGCATTTTGTAACAAAGAGGTAGGCTGAGAGGATTCCATTTGCGGATATTTATTAGAGGATTTGAACAAACATTCCAAACAGTAGTCATAAAACGTAGTCAGGTCACAGGCTTGGGTCAAAACACAGATAAATCGGTCCACAGGCAAATAAATCCAAAACAGTAATCCAGAGACGTGAATCCAGCAAACGTAAGCAATGGTCATTACAGGAGTCAAACAATGGCAGAGACTAAACACTTGGTAAGGCAGATAACTGGCAATACTTCACAAAGTGAGAGTGTGAACGCATGGCTTATATACATGGTGAACAGGAAGTGATATGACAGGATCTGATGTGGCATGAAACAGGAAGTGGCAGAGTTCAGAATTCAGGTGAGGGCTCCCTCTGGCGGACGGGAGACTGCTCAAACGTTACACATTTATTGAACTTGTCAGTACATTTTCTTTTTAACAGTGGATTTCCTCGAACTTGAAATGTAAACTGCACTGGGTAGGGGAGGAGGCTATTGTCATATGATAATTATTTTATGTTACGTATGGTAGTCAAATAAAGGAAAGCCTCCATCGCAATCATTTACAGAAGGGGTGCTCGCACTTCTATAGAATGAGATCTACTTTTTCATCATGTTATTACAGCAAGATCTACCATGTAGGGCTGCAACAGCTAATCGATAAAATCGATAATTACCAATAATGAAAATCATCGACAACGAATCATCATTTCGATTAGTTGGATACATGCGGCGAGCACGGAGAAGCTCCGTCAGTGACGTCACTTTACAGCCCAGTGAAAATGTGTTGCATGAAGAAACTCATTTGAAAAATTACAAAGACAAACTTAAGTGGTAAAAACACGACCCAAGATATCCAGTGCACAAGAGCA
Source organism: Myxocyprinus asiaticus (assembly GCF_019703515.2). Classification (NCBI taxonomy): domain Eukaryota; kingdom Metazoa; phylum Chordata; class Actinopteri; order Cypriniformes; family Catostomidae; genus Myxocyprinus; species Myxocyprinus asiaticus. The sequence continues at coordinate 44,684,996 of NC_059357.1, read as the reverse complement.
CTTTATAAACACTTCAAGGAAGATCATAATATGCATAGAGTTTAATGTGGAGCGGTTGCTGCGTCAGGTGCGTTGACAAATTGCTTGTGCTGTTTGATGCGCTTAATGCTGCTTTCCAGACGAAGTCAGAGGTGGGAATATCAGAGTTTAAATTTCCCACATCCAACCTCAGTGTGCTCCAGTCAATCACACGTCAAGGTCACATGAACGCATGCCAAATCTCTGTTAAAGTTCACTGAGCAAACGAGTGCGCGCATCCCCGTCAATCAAACTGATCGCAGTGGAGAAGGGGAGTGCAATCATTTTGATTAAACTCATCCAACATCATACCATGATTTCAGTTTCAATGTAATTAATCGTGCAGCTTTCATGGATATTAAACTGATGTCTCAGTGGTCAAAGTGTGTCAGTTTTTGAAGTGTTTCTCATGTAACCACATGTAATAAATACAGTGAGCACCAAGATTAGACTTTTCAGCACGAGAGTGAATCTAGATTTGCAGATTATTGTACTATGTTAAACTGTATATAATCCTGAATATAATGTAGAATAATGCTAAGGGTCCTGATATTTGATAGTCCTGATAGTGCCAAATGTCATGTCTGATTTCACCAGTAAATGTAATCTATGGCAAACATTATTTTACTGGATAAACATATACTACCGTTAAAAAAATTTATGTTTTTGAAAAGAATACTTTAGAATAGAGGTCTTCGCGGATCCAAAAATTTGTGCCCGAACCCAAAGAGACCCGGAAATGTACTACCCGCACCTGAACCGGACCCGTCTATTATTTGAAAGTTTGGATCCGTCCTCATGCAGAACCAAGAAATGCCGGACCCGAACTGGACCCATCTGTTATTTGAAAGCTGGGACCTGGACCAGGCCAGGAGACACAGACCTGATCGACACCGATTTCACAGCTGATTGCTATTAACAAGTTAATTTACAAGCTGTGAAAACAAAACTTTGTGTCTTACCTAATGTAACGTTAGTAGCCTTCTCCCCATGCCTGGTCGTGATGCGTATTATCCATCCTCCTTGCCAAAAAAGTTGGTAAAATATATCCAGGTTTTCAGTAATTCCTCTCTTGTTGATTGAAACAGCATAGCTAATCCACTCATTATTTCAGCTTCAAAAGTCATCTTGCTGTCACGGTGACGGATGACAAATGCGACTTGTTTATAATCAGCTTTGCAGTTTTTTTGTATCTCGCATAAGATAACTTTGCCTGTTTGCCCTTTTGAACTATCTAAAAACGATTGCTCGTTCATTGCCACGGTTGCTAACTTTAGCATTGCTAATTTGCCCGCAGCAATAGAATGGGACCCGGCCTGGACCTAGCTGACCGTAGAAAGTGTGGATCCGAACCTGTACGGGTCCCAGGTCAGGTCTTGGGTCCTCGGGTTAGGGTGGACCCGTGAAGACCTCTACTTTAGAAACATGTAATAGTGATGTCCAGTTCGTGAACGAATCGTTCTTTTGAACCGGTTCTTTTTAGTGAAAGAGTTGAACTAGTTCACCAAATCAGACTGAATCTTTTGAAATAGTTCATGTCATGAGTTAACACTGATCCACAAGTTACTCTATCTTAACCTGTCTCTCGGATGTGCCTGACACTCTGAATCGAAAATGAGCCGATATCCGGGAGTAATATGATCCTAGAACTGGTGATATCTGCTTTTGCCAACTCTTCTTTGCAATGAAACGCTCCAACCAGTTCACAAATCGAACGCTCAGGTCGCAACAGCTCTCGAGTCAATAGTACAATGAGTTGCTCAGAACAGTTCTCGAGTCATCAGTACACTCACTGAACTGATAATCGCCTCTTTCAGAGGTGTCCGACATATTGAGAACCGATGAGCTGCTGACATTGAGCACGTGTGTGATTAAGGGGCGAAATGTATGTTTCAGGCGTATTTTGATGAACAACAGTGTAATGAATAAAACATACTGGAAATATGTTTATGACTTGATTGTATTACCATTTTATTAATGTATGAAGATGATCCAGTCTACAGCTCTCGAGTCAACGGTACATTGAGTCATTCACAGCAGTTCTCGAGTCAACAGTACACTGATCCGAGGACAGCAGCTCTCGTGTCAACAGTACATTGAGTCGTTCGCAGCAGTTCTCGAGTCAGCAGTACACTGATCCGAGGACAGCAGCTCTTGAGTCAACAGTACATTGAGTTGATCACAGCAGTTCTCGAGTCAACAATACACTGATCCGAGGACAGCAGCTTGAGTCAACAGTACATTGAGTCGATCACAGCAGTTTGCGAGTCACCAGTACACTGAACTGAGAATTGCCTCTTTCGGACATAATACTGAGAACTGCTGATCAGTGAGCAGCTGATGAGCATGCGTGAATCGAGGACTTGAATGAGGGAGCGAAACGTTTCAGTCAAGAGGTGTAAATTTGACTATTGAGTATTGTGCATGCAGATTACATCTGAAGTTGTGATGAGCTGGATCATGGTTTCTGTGAAAAAGGGTGAGTTGATTAAGACTAGTTTAATCACTTTTAATGCTTTAAACGTGTAGAACATCCACGTTTGTATATCAGTGTCAGTATTGGGTGCTTTAGGTGCAAAACCTTAATGTAGGATGTATTGAAAGGTCACTGAATGAAACACTGATGACAATAAACACCCTTTTTATTATAACTTAATTAAATAAAATGTTATAATCAGCAATATGCCCTTACATATGGCTTTACTGAATGTGTTTGTGCGTGTATTCTACGACGCCAGTGTATTAGCATTATATATAGTGACGTCATTACATGATGACTTAAATGAACTGGTGAATCCGTATTTTTAACCAGTTCATTGAAACGAACCATCTGAAAGAACTGGTTCGCAGAAAAGAGTTTTATAATTGCAACATAAAACTACTACTGGTCTTCACTGTATGATTATAATACATTACTACTTTTTAAAGCTACTAACTCAGTCAAGAGCAGTGAGCATTTTCTTGTTCTGGTTACAAGTCTGACATTTTAATACAAATCCACCTTTTTCTCCACTGTTTACGTTCACTTTAGACATCACTATCTGTGTTTACGTGAATACCTCACCAAGCATTTTGGTGGAATTTTGAAATGTATTTGACCGTTCAGGTGCACATTAGCGCAAGCATTTTTGGAAAACACGTGCATGTTCAGCAGTCAGCACACACACATACGCTGCCTGTCAATCAAACAGGGCGCAGCTGTTACTAGATCACTAGCGAATTATAAAATTACGTGTTCTTCATTACTTTCAACAGCAGAATAAGAATATTAACTTTCTAATAAGTGACACAGGCCTAGGCTATCACAAATATAGCTGATTATTTCTTTGTTATTGACATTTTAATCAGTCTGCTTGTCCGGTCAAGCAAGTAAAATTCTCTTTCACCTTCCCCTTCAAAAATCCACTTGTCCCGGACAAGCGTTAATGTTGAGCCCTGATTAAATATTGTATTCAACATTCTCCGATAACAATTTTTTCTTCTGCAGTATAGCTCCTAAAGAATGTGCATTGTTTTAAAGGAGTTTTAGATATTATTTTGGAAAACAAGCCAAAACAGACTAATCAAAAACGTATTTTGTTGCAGTGTATAATGAGCTAAGACTACACTCTCTCACCTTTATGTTCACTTCGATCCATCTTTAACTCACAACAAACAAATTTTCTCTTCTTATTAGAGCTGTGTATCACAAATTTTCTTCATGATAAGATACACAGTGAACATGACATATATTCTACTTCACTACGTCGTGAGTCATCCCGTTATAATCTAGCTGCAGCAAACACGTGCGAGTGTATCTGCGCCAGAGTGCACATCAGCCGGGAGAAAATTCAATCTCTTCCCCGGTCACTTCACGTAATTCATAAACGCGGCGCTGCCCACACAGAGAAATGGCAGTTTCGGAGTTTATTTTCATAACCCGCTTCCTTATTATTTGAACTTTAATAAAGGATGCTTTAAAGATATATAACGCTAGGGTGTTTCATTGCGAAACGGAAAGCGGCACAATAATAGTTTTTTCTCGATTATCTTGTTTTCATAATCGTTGGAAGCCAAAATTGTAATTTAAAATAAAATTTAATTAATTGCCCAACCCTAATACTGGATCAGTAAGGCTTTTCAAGTGGCAATGTTATATTTCGGTGCGCGCCAACCTACTTGTATGGTTTGACAAAGTGTGTGAGTTTTTCCTGCATGGCGGCCATGTCACGTGGGTGATCCTCTTCACATTGCTCATATGTTTACAACAATGTTTGCAGGCCTGATTAAACTCCTGCATTGGGGAATCAGTTTCAATATTTATGCACATTAATTATGCATAGTACTTCTGTCTATGTGGTCTGATTATCTCCATAAAATTACGATGATGCTTTATGGAGCTAAATTCATGACTAAAGTCTTTGAAGCATTAAAAACATGGTATTAGCAGTGCTAGCATTTAAATATGTTGAATTTACAGTGCTTGCATTTTGGGAGGCTGAACTTTAACATGGTTATATTTATAAACATTGAATATTTCATTTGGAAACATTTCACAACTAATTTCCTTGTTAAAAATTCCACAATAAATATTCACCTTCCAAAGTTTGTTTCCAAATTATTCAGTTCATTTGAAAATACCATCTAGATTTTTCAACGGGTAAATTTCAGTCCATTCTATTTTGCTTAACAAAATATGCTTCCTCAAATTCAGTGGTTCAAATTCGTTTGGAAATTTAACCTTCCTCATCCGGGAACTGCAGGAAAAGCAGCAGAGTACCGATGCATAATCTCAATCTGGTGCAATTCGTTCTCACCAGTAGGTGGTGCAATGCAATCGGGTGTTGACTGCAGAAGACCAAAGCTACAGGTAGAGAGAACAGCGATATATGTTTTTTGTCAGCAGTGTTGCATCATGAGATAGTCTCTGAGTGTGATCCAAATATATTTTCTACAAATTTTGAAAGGTTTTCTAAAAATGTATACCATGCAATTGACCCTCTTTGTTAATTAAAGAGTTATAAGCTCTTAGTTTTGGGTACGCCATTTAAGCATTAAATCCTTAAAAATGCCTTCAGGGTGTAAGGTGTTGACTTCATTTGACAGACTTTGAGGGTTCAATATAAGGACACAATGAGGTTTCATTGGCTCTATACCAATGACAAACATAAAAATAGCTCTAATTATGGGACCTTTGGTGCAATCGACTTGAAATTTTGCATGGTTTTTTCTTTTTTTTTTTTTTTTTTTTTTTTTTTTTTTTTGTTTGTTTGTTCAAGATGCAGTCAAGATCTATGAGGACAGTTGTATATCTTGAAAAACATGGCCACCATTGACCAATCAACTTTCAGAAGCCATTAGACAGGGTTAACAAAGGCCATTCGGAATGAAACGTGGTATTTGACTTGGTCAAATACAGCATGTCATGTCTATTATTCATGTCATTTGATAAATTTACTATTTCTGAATATCTTTGCCTCAAGAACCATTGGTGTCAATCAGATTGTTCGTTAAATATTTAAGATTATTTATTAAAAACGTATTTATTGCAAACTACTCTTAGTCAATATAACAATTAAATGTACATTTTAATTTATGCATTTGGCAGACATAAATAAATAAATAAGCTGAACTTTGTATTTGGCATGACCAAAACAAGGTGATTAAAAAAATATCGACATGGCCTAATTTACCCAAAAGTCCATAACTCCTAAACTACATATCAGATTTTAAAATGTAATAGCCATATGTGACGTGTGATTTGAAGCATGCTAAATTTGGTTGAGATCACACAATAGGTGGCACTATAACAGTCAGAAAAAGACTATATCTCAATAGTAATTTACCTGATGTTGCTGAAAATTACAGTGCTTAATCTCTATTTTAGGTTCTAACCACTGATATATATAGAGAACTGGATCGCTAATGCAACGATAAACTGCCAGCAGGAGGTGGAGCCACCAGAAGTGTTCAAGCAGCCATCATGGTATGAGTCTCTGATCTCTGGATACAACAGTCACATTTTGTCCTCTAGTGACAATCATGTTTAATGCTTAATTTGCTCGTTATGGATAATATACGTTATGAGGGAGATGTATGCAGAATGCGATGTCAGAGCATTCACCTGCTCTGATCACTGAAAGAAGCGGCAAAACTGTCCACAAGTTGTAATGTAAGTAGGAAAAGCTGTAATATATGCTTGTTTAGGGTGACAATACATCCTTACCCTCAAACAGGGCTTTAAAAAAGTCAGACCGGGATTTCTAAATTGCCTTAAATGCCCAGGATTTGCTTGTTTTCATATTGAAGTGCTCTCTGTAGTCATATATGGATACATGTCATAAATATGTGTTTGTTTGCCATTTAAACCTGGTGTATCAGTTTAATTTGAACCACCATTGTTTTGCTTAGCACCCGCTGTGCATGTGATAGAGTGAGAGAAAGAGCGTGCTCTTATTCAAGTGACCGTGAGAAAAAGGCACTTTTTGATGAAAACATACAGTAAAACAAGTAACTCTGAACAAACACTTCGATGTTCACAATAAATAAGTCTGAAAATGTCTTTTTGTATCTTACCTCGGTTTCAGTGAACTTGTTTACATTCAGCTGATCTGTTCGCTGATGAAGTTTGTTAGTGGTGGATACTGTTTGATACAGATATACATAACTCGCTCTGGCTTTCAAGAAACAGGAAAAATTCCTGACTTTAAATAAATAAACAATTACCTGTGTAGGACGTTTGCATTGTAGGGATGTACATGCAGATTTCAGTTATAAAACTGGTGTTTGAATGATTAATGTTTATTTCCTATTAAGTCAATAAGGACACTGGAATATTTGGGCATAGCAATATGGCGGTGCAGTGGCTTCACTGTTATGATGTCATCAGCAATCCAATCCTATATTATATATCAGTGGTTCTAACAGGCTCTTTAAATAATGCTTAATATATTGCGTGCAATATATTAAAGGACCTATGTCGCTTGAACCCCCATAATTGCTGCTTGCAGCTACATAATATTATATAATTTGTGTTTGATTGCTGACATTGATTTCTGGGTTTCACGTACTTGGATGCATTGAAGATTGAAGTGTTAGATTGCAGCTTTGGATGTCGAAGGGAAACCTGTACAGGTCCATCATACAGGCAGTGGTCAGCGCTAAAACATCCGATGACACTGATAAACCGAAATAGTGCAACTTCACAAATGGAGACTCCTTTATAGCCAACGCTGTACTGATGCTAAATATACAAAAAATAATAATGATGCTTGAACGTTATAGGTAATCTTTAATAAGTAACCTGTGCAGATTACTGAAAATAAGTTACAGTAATGAAAAGTTTCCCCATACCTTTCTTTGATGCCAATGTCTGGAATCCAAATCCTGTCTTTTGGAAATGTACTTTGGGAAATTCCACAAAATTTGTCAGTGTCCCAGAACATTAACGCATTCAACCAACCCTGCAAAGTTATGAGAATAAAATATATAAGAAATTCACAGTGATTATAACTGTGAGATTCCAAATAAAACTAAAAAAACATTGTTTTGTAAAATGAGCAAAATTGTGTGTAGAGCGAAAGTGTTGAAAATACTTACAACTACAAAAGTGACCTGTATCGACAAGCTCTGAGCTTTTTCATTCTGTAGACAAAAAAGAAGTGTTGAGTAACTACAACTGCTTGGCATCCTATAATGATTCATATGAGAATAAAGCTGGACTCATACCACATCTGTGATGGAGGTCACAAATAGCTGAGCAAAAACAGAGGTAGTAGTACTCCACTCATTCATTGGTCGTAGGGACATGGTCTCAGTGTCATAGCTGCCAAATGTTTTATAAAGTTCCTTATAAGCTGCAATGCTAGCTGTGTTATTGCACTGTCCTTGTGCAGAAACCCACCCTGCACAGATGAAACTTTCTGTAATACAGCTGAGCACATACTCCAAGAACACAGTGAGTACATTTTTTTCTCTCTCTCTCTTTGTTAAAACATTTGTACTTCCAAATTTCATGCTCTTGGCAGTTTTTGGGTAGCCACAAAGGACAAGCAGACACACTTCACTTAGACAGTTTAATAAACATGTCTGTGTAGACTCTACCAAAGACTTCTATTGTTCTTAAATATAATCACTACATCCTCACCCCTTACAGATTGTCATTTTTATATTTTAACTAAAGGAATACTCTGTGTTTAATCTCAATTGACAGCATTTGTGGCATAATGTTGATTAGCACAAACATTAATTTTGACTTGTCCCTCTTTTTCTTAAACAAAAATATAAAGCAAAAATCTGGGGTACAGTGAGACATTTACAATGGAAGTGAATGGGTCTAATGCTTAAACGTTAAAATGTTCAAATGTATAGCCACAAGTTGTAAACAATATGCGTGTAAACATAATTTCAGTGTAGCAAGTAAGGGATAATGTACAGTCAGCTGGTTGTTATCACAAAATAAACCCAGACAGGGTGATCAGGACCAGACGTAAAGTGTATGAAATCTAATCATTCAGTGAAAACAACTGAATAGTATTCATGAATGTCACTTTTACCTGTAATATTTTTTACCTGTCTATGTTGTCATTATTACCATAAGTGACTTGCACAAACCTTAAAGTGGGAAATGACCTGTGTTGCTCTTTGACAGTTGTCACTAAGATCCAGTTTCAGCAAAAAATAGCAAATTTTCGAGTATGCTACTACTGAAAGAGACATTTTTATGTTTGATGTCTTGTTTAAAGGGACAAAAAAAAGGTCATTAGAACTTGATTTTGTTATTTTTTTTATTATTATTATTATGGAAGTATTTGAATTAAATGTTCAATGCCTGCACACTACATCTACAACAATATACTTAAAACTTTGTATTTATCTTAGCTTTGAATTTACAAAATAAAAAAATAAAAATGGCATAAAAAAATTAAAAACACAAAGCAGATGTTAAAATTTGAACAATATTTAAAAAGAGACTCACCAAATGAGGAAAGGGAAAACATCAGCCAGTGTAGGTACATGATCAACTGTCAAAAAAATCAAACGTCAGAGAAACCTTTGCTACAGGATGAGGATTCACTCTTAAACAGATAAGTTTCATTTGCTCATATTTATACTTTGTGAGTGAGAAACATGCCCCACCTCCTCTTGTGATCCTAGTTTAACCACAATTAAAAAAAAATAGATCAACAGCTGACATCATGACATCTTATGTCTGTAATGTGCATACTGTGTCTAATACATGATGTCTGGTTTTTGAGGTTTGTGACCCAAACCCCTTTTTTACCCCCTAAAAATTGTGATCTAATTTTTAGGCTGGTTCATAACGCCCAAACAAATGGCAATTAATGCCACCTTCCAATGGTTGTTGGCGTTTGAATCAATGTGCTTAACCCTGTTCTTGTTGTGTTAAAGTGTTAAAATGACAGAACTAGTTTTTAAGATTGTGTTTTCGAAAATATCAGTATAAATTAAGAGGTACAGTATAGGCACCAAGAAACTACAGTATGAAAATAAAAAGTATGTGAACCCTTTGGAATTAGCTGGTTTTCTGCATTAATTGCTCATACGTAAAATGTGATCTCAAACTCATAAGTGTTGACAAACATGACTGTGCTCAAGCTAACAAGGGTACACAGCAGAATGCTCAATGAGGTAAAAAAAGAACACAAGAGTGACAGCGTAAGACTTCATTATTGGAACTGGTTAACATCTCTGTTCCTGAATCTACTATACGGACAACATTAAACAGCCACGGAGTCCATGGCAGGACACCACGAAGGAAGCAGCTGCTTTCCAACAGAAACATTTCTGCATGCCTGTAGTTTGCCAAAGACCACCTTGAAAAAGGGGAAAAATAAAAATGATAAATAAAAAAATTCTGAAGTACTGTATTTATTAAATTATTGTAGTATTAAAAACAAGTTAATCAAAGTATGTTTAGGTACATATTATTTATTGTACATGTTATCTGCTATGCAAAGAGAAAATAAATCAGATATATACAGTACTGTACGCTTGCTCTTGAGTATTCTGGCATACTTTGATGCTCCGTGCTGAAAGAAAATTAAATTAAATTAAAGTATTACTAAATTTTGACAAAAACAAAATGGGTTTTTAAAGCTTAGAAGCTGGACTTTACAATGCATATAGACAATATAACTAACTCTTAGGAACATTTTTAAAATTTGAATCCCACAAACTCACCACATGCTCACTTATTCCCTAATGATTCATCTTATTCCTTAACATGACATGGTTTCAATCATACCACCCTGTAGCCATGACTGGACTTTAAATTTGGTGATGATATCTCATTCTGTTCAAGAGTTTTAACCATTTAAGAAAAAGTGGCCACCTCCACTTTGTACGTTTTGGCATACTGTTGCAACGGTGCATCAAAAATGCAAACTTTTTTTTATAATTAATTAGATTGGGACTCCAAAGAACCTTTCCGCACTGATTTGGTTCCAATCAGGTGAACGGCTTAGGACTAGTTCAAATAGATGCTATAAGTTGACTGGTCAATGGAGTATATGTTTTTCAAGATATGTCGTAGATTTTGATGGCACCATGGCCAACGACACTGCATGCAAAATTTCAAGTCGATCGGACCAACGGTTCCATAGTTATAGCCATTTTTATTATAGTGCCACCAAGAGGCAGAGATATGCAATTTTATAATATAACCATTTAAGTAAAAGTTGCCACACCCACTATGTACATTTGGCATACCATTTGAAGATAAATCAAAAGTTCAGAATTCATTTGATGACTTTTTATATTGGGATTCTGCTGAATCTTTCTGAACTGGTTTGGTTTCGATCGGGGTGAACGGCCTAGGACGAGTTCGTTTTGAATTTTTTTTTCAAACAATCCAAAATAGTGGGAAAACGAGGTGGCGGAGCCAAAATTGTCCACAGCTTAAAAGATTCGCCATGACCACTGATATAATATAGAACTGGATTGCTCATGACGTTATATCAGTGAAGCCACTGTGGCACATTCCAGTGTCCCTATTGACTTCTCTATTGAAATCATCTCAGTTCAGCAAGTAAACATTAATCATTCAAACACCAGTTTTATAACTGAAATCTGCATGTACATCCCTACAGCAAAAATATCCTACACAGGTAATTATTTATTTAAAGTCAGGAATTTTTCCTGTTTCTTGAAAGCCAGAGCAAGTTATGTATATCTGTATCAAACAGTATCCACCACTAACAAACTTCATCAGCGAACAGATCAGCTGAATGTAAACAAGTTCTGAAACTGAGTTCTGTAAACAGCTGAAAACAAGTTCACTGAAACTGAGGTAAGATACAAAAAGGCATTTTCAGATGTATTTATTGTGAACACTGAAGTGTTTGTTCAGAGTTACTTGTTTTACTGTATGTTTTCATCAAAAAGTGCCTTTTTCTCGCAGACACTTGAATAAGAACGTGCGCGCTCTCTCCTTCACACACAGTGATTGAGGGAGACACACAAAGCAAATTTGGTTCAAATTAAACTCATATGCTAGGTTTAAATGGCAAACGAACACGTGTATCCATGTATGAAAACAGCGAGTGCTTCAATATGAAAAATTTTCAGCTTTTCATACTTTCATTACAACTTGTGGACAGTATTGCCGCCTCCTTTGGTGATCGTTGTGCTGCACTGATAGTTTGAACACCAGGGCAGATGAATGCTCTGACATCACGATCCGTGTATATCTTCTCCCTCATAACGAATATTATCCATAACGAGCAAATTAAACATTAAACATGATTGTCACTAGAGGTCAAAATGCAACTGTCGTATCCGCAGGTTGAAGACGATGAATTTGGGGTGTTTTTGCCTGTCAGTCATTGATGCCCAATGGCAGTTTGGGCATACCAAGATGGCTGCTTTAACACTTCCGGTGGCTTCACCTCCTGCTGACAGTTTAACATTGCATGAGCGATCCAGCTTTATATATATATAAAGTGGCCATGACGCAAGGAATCACTGGAAAATTGTATTTTGTTTCTAGCAATTACGGTTTAAGGGTTATGGACCAAAATGTTATTTTTTACTTTATATTTTGTTCACTATAGCGCCACCTATTGGCCAGTCGGGCCGGTTCCATGCATATAGTTAGCCAACCAGAGTACTACCATCCCTGAAAGTTTAAAGTCTCTAGACCTTATGGTTTGGTCTGCATGGTTTTAAGGCAGAAAAATAATCATTATAATAAAAATCCTGACAAGAACAACAGGGTTTCTAGCCCTTCAGGCTTGAACCTCTGATCATAGCATAGCCTAAGCATTGCGATATGCTGGTATATTGCACTAGGACAGTGACTTTGTACTTGTTGTCAAGTATGTCACAAGCAGGCTTTGATGATTTAAAAAAATCAATAGGCTAGAAGAGTGACACAAAGTTTTAACTTAATATAACTTCAGGACAGTGATATCATAGTTAATTGTGTTAAAGCCTTGAAACTGCATTAGTACTGACAGGGTAAAAAAAAAATGTTATTATTATTATTATTATTATTATTATAGCGCATTTGTCAACAGATCTCAAGCAAGATATCTGACAAATATTTTATTAATGACAGAGTTTGAAGCAATACGGTTGACACGTAACACCCAGGGACACACATGACAGGAAGTTGATTATATGGTCTTAGAACATTCAAATATTTATATTGTTTTGTGTAAATATACAACTAAACTTAAACGTAATCCTTGTAGGATAAATTTTTAATCCGATTGTAATATGAGATGATTTTACTAAGGGACAGAAAAGGTGTTGCATACAGAGAATGACCTACAGTAAATTATCATATGAAAGCCCTGCAAGTACAATATAAAACAAACATTCCTAAAACACATAAAATATGTCCTTGCGTGATGTAATATAATGCCAAAGTCTAGGGGGCTGAATTGCTCCCTTTGTCCCGGCGGACCAGCTCAGGCATCTATATTTAATGGTTGTTGAAAAAAAAAACAAGGATGAAGACATTGATATTCACATTACAGGCACTCATATAAACAATCAAATCACCTCTGAAAGATAGTTCCTTTAACCCCCAAAGACCCACTGTTAAACTGTTGCATTTTGATTAAATTATACCTATTTATCACTAATTAACTATGTAGAAGAGCAGCTCACATTCTGAAATATACCATAAGAGACAGCAAGTTTGGCAGGAATATTTTTATAATGTGAATCTCACAAACTCATACCGAATGTTCACTGCCTATTGACACCATTGACTGCTTTGGATCAAATTTAGCAATCATTTAAGTATTTGATCTGTAATATTTTTTTTTCCACAATTCTCAAAATGTTTAGTGAAAGAAAAATGGCAACATTAATAAATAAATAAACATATACATACATTTAAATAGACATGTAGACTTTAAAGCCTGTATTACCTATTGGCATCATACCAATATAAAAATGGGGGCTGTGCTTAAAGGGTTAGTTCACCCAAAACTGAAAATTATCTCATTATATGTAGTTTTACAGCTGTGTTCAAAAGTTTGCATACCCTTGGAGAATTGGTAATATATGTACCATTTTTAAAGAAAACAAGAGTGAGCAGGCAAAACACATTTCTTTTATTTCTTATGGGATTCATATTCAACTGTAGGTTATAACAGAATGGCACAATCATAAAACAAAACATGGCAACAAAAATGAAAAGTCTGCATACCCTTAGTTCTTAATACTGTGTATTGCCCCCTTTAGCATCAATGACAGCGTGCAGTCTTTTGTAATAGTTGTCTATGAGGCCCCAAATTCTTGCAGGTGGTATAGCTGCCCATTCGTCTTGGCCAAATGCCTTCAGGTCATGTTAAAGTCTTTGGTTGTCTTGCATGAACCGCATGATTGAAATCTCCCCAGAGTGGCTCGATGATATAAAGGTCAGGAGACTGTGATGGCCACTCCAGAACCTTCACCTTTTTCTGCTGTAACCACTGGAGGGTCAACTTGGCCTTGTGCTTAGGGTCATTGTCGTGCTGGAAAGTCCAAGAGCGTCCCATGCGCAGCTTTCGTGTAGAAGAATGCAAATTGTCTGCCAGTATTTTCTGATAACATGCTGCATTCATCTTGCCATCAATTTTCACAAGATTCCTCATGCCTTTAGAGCTCACATACCCCCAAAACATCAGTGAGCCACCACCATGCTTCACAGTGGGGATGGTATTCTTTTAGGCCTTGTTGACCCTCTCCAAACATAGCGCTTATGGTTGTGACCATAAAGCTCTATTTTGGTCTCGTCACTCCAAATTACAGTGTGCCAGAAGCTGTGAGGCGTGTCAAGGTGTTGTCGGGCATATTGTAACCAGGCTTTTTTGTGGCATTGGCCCAGTAAAGACAGCTAATTTTTGTTCAAGTATCGTTGTATTGTGCTCCTTGAAACAACCACACTGTCTTTTTCCAGAGCAGCCTGTATTTCTCCTGAGGTTACCTGTGGGTTTTTCTTTGTATCCCGAACAATTCTTCTGGCAGTTGTGGCTGAAATCTTTCTTGGTCTACCTGACCTTGACTTGGTATCAAGAGATCCCCGAATTTTCCACTTCTTAATAAGTGATTGAACAGTACTGATTGGCATTTTCAAGGCTTTGGATATCTTTTTATATCCTTTTCCATCTTAATAAAGTTCCATTACCTTGTTACGCAGGTCTTTTGACAGTTCTTTTCTGCTCCCCATGGCTCAGTATCTAGACTGCTCAGTGCATCCACGTGAAAGCTAACAAACTCATTGGCTATTTATATACAGACACTTATTGCAATTTAAAAAGCCACAGGTGTGGGAAATTAACCTTTAATTGTCATTTAAACCTGTGCGTGTCACCTTGTGTGTCTGTAACAAGGCCAAACATTCAAGGGTATGTAAACTTTTGATCAGGGCCATTTGGGTGATTTCTGTTATCATTATGATTTAAAAAGGAGCCAAACAACTATGTGATAATAAATGGCTTCATATGATCACTATCCTTAAAAGACAGTTTTTTTTGCATGATCCGTCATATTTTCAAAATCAATGCCAAAATTTCACAATTTCTGCCAGGGTATGCAAACTTTTGAGCACAACTGTATTAACAAGGTTCGGGAGGAGCAAGTTCATTTAATCCGACCAATCACACAGTCAGAGTAAGAGTATATAAACAGCTACTTACCTCTACGTAGTTCTGAGAGTTTCTTGCATCCCACCACCTCCCCATCTCCTCCTATCTATTTCATCAATACTAATCCAGTCTCAAGCCTTGAGCCCTTCACCCCGGACAGCGAGCCACACATGTTTACACTATCCTTAATACAGGATTACATTAACTGCGAACTACTGAATCACTTACCCTGATAGCATCCCAGATGTATATGACTGTCTCTCTTCAGCAGAACACAAATGAAGATTTTTAGAAGATAGAGCTCTGTCAGCTCCTTAAAATGAAAGAACTTTGACGGTCCAAAAGTCATATATAGGCAGCAATAAAGTAATCCATGTGACTCCAATCGATCAATGAATGTCTTCTGGAAGCTAATCGATAGGTTTATGTAAGAAAGTTGATAATTCAAAAGTTTTTAACTTTAAATCTGCGCTTCCATCCAGAGTTCTGATACAGTTTGAAATGGCCAAACTCTTGCGTGACGTTCGTTCTTCTGTTGTAAATAAGCGCAGCTTCCGAATTCTCACATGAACTCACCGACACGCTTATGGCACGCTTCACGTCAGCTGCTGGCAGGAAGCGCTTTTTAAAAGTTAATAATGTTTTAATTATTGATATTTTTTTTTACACAAACATATCGATTTGCCTCAGAAGACAATTATTGATCGTCTGGAGTCGCAAGGATTACTTTTATGCTGTCTAAATGTGACTTTTGGACCGTCAAAGTGCTTTCATTATGAAGACCTGACAGAGCTCTATATTCTTCTAAAAATCTTCATTTGTGTTCAGCAGAAGAAAGAAAGTGGGATGGCATCAGGGTGAGTAAATAATAAGAGAATTTTCATTTTTGGGTGAACTATCCCTTTTAAGTCTTGTGGTGCATGAAGCTACACCCAAAAATAATTTTTGCTGGCATTAACTGAAACTGTGCAGTGGATTTCTATTTCCCAGCATGCTCAGCATGGGACTGGATTGGGAGAGTAAATGTTGAAATTAAGTGTTAATTTATGTGTTTTTGGGAGAAGGGAAAGACTTGTTAGTGTTTAATGTTTAAGTTAAAACTGCTATACATTAATTTGACCTAACCCTACTAAATAATGTTAGCTCAATGAATCTTAGACTTATTCTGAATGAAAGACATTAAATTGTGTGTAAAAACTTTAAGTTAAGGTAATGAGTTCATTTGGGGGGTGGGGGGTGGGGTGTATATTAAAATTGTAATAAAAAATAAAATATGGAAAAATAGCCTGTATACATTACTTTGTGTGATGAGTATTGGTAAAGGCTCAGAGAAGTTAAACAGAAGTTTTCCCTTGAGCGTAACATTTAACCCCAGTTTGCTCCAGGGAGACGGCATAATAAGTTCATTGTGCTGTTCTATGGTGGCATTGCGTGCAAGATATGCAAACAAATTCCACTACCCCGGGATGTGTGGTGCTAAATAAATATCCTAAATAAATAAAGATTGATCTGGCCTCTGTAAAAATTCAGAAGGGAGTCATTCAGAAGTGCCCATTTTTTTGTTTTGTTTTTTGCCTAGGGCCCCAGAGTCCCCAGGATCACCTCTGAAGAGGAGGCGGGCATGTTTCTCACTCACAATGTATAAATATGAGCAAATGACTAATCTTATCATGAGTGAATCCTCATCCTACAGCACAAATTTCTCTGATACAATAGATTTAATTTTTGGTCATGTACCAACACTGGCTAATGTTTTCTCTTGCCTCAGTCGGTAAGTCTCTTTCTTACATATTTCTTATATATCTTTCTTATGTAAGTTCTCACGTCTGGTGGGGCGGGGGTTGTCCTACTTTATATTAGGTGTCTTTAACTACTATGTAAGCATTACATAGCATTTAATACAATGTATTTATTATGTACATGCATGCTGTTGCATTGCACTTACATTTAAAGTACCTGCATTTAATTACATCTGTAGTTACACTGTTAACCTTACCGCCAACCCTAAACCTAACCCTACCCTTACCCTAATACCTAACGCTAACCCCAACTCTACTCTAACTCTACTCAAACCTCAACCTCAGTATCAGCAAATGTGAATCTTGTGAGAATTTTGAAGTATAACATGTAGTTACACAGTTAATACAATGTATTGTATGTATTTTAATGTTAGTACATACTGTAGTAGTTAAAGACACCTAATATAAAGTGTGATTGTATTTTTTAATTTTTTATTATTATCATTTTCAAGAATCTCCTTAAAGTTACACAAGTAAAACACATTTACAGAAAGTATTCTGCATTAAATGCAGAAGGATTCATTTTTAACAAGAAATTCTGAAATTGGATATTCACTGTGTGCTTGGAGAATATGTTCGATTGTCTTACAGAAATTCTCATCTGTGCAGGGTGGTTGTCAGCTGATGGAGAATGCGATGTTTCAGATTACGCTACAGCCTATAAGGATCTTTACAAATCCCTCGACCTGGATAAGAATTACATACAGATGGTAAACCTGCGGCCCGTGCCTAGCTCACACACTTATACCAGTGTTTATGTGGGCCTGTATGTGTCCTCCATCACAAATGTGGTATGAGTCCAGCTTGATTTACCTTCTATTAATCATGCAGGTCATTATCAGATGTCAAGAAGATGTAGAGTCATCTTAACATTTCTTTTTATCTACAGAATGAAAAGGAACAAAGCTTCTCAACACAGGTCAGAATTTATACTGTAAGTAGATTCAAAACCTCTCTCACTCTGCAAACAGGTTTTCCCAACTTACAAAGTTTATGTTGAATAGAATAGAAGTTGTATTTGAAATATCTCAAGAATCATTATCACTAATAACTTAATACATTGCAGGTTTGGACTGATGATTCCTTTTCCTGGAGCTATGACGACTATTGTGGAATGCGTACATTGTCTGCTCGAAAAGATCAGATTTGGACTCCATATCTTGGCATCACTGAAAGGTTGGCAAATTATTTTTGTCAGTTTTTTTTTATTTTGTATATTTATTTATTTATTTATTTATTATTTTTGTGCCATTTTCATTGATAGGAATGATTATGGGAAGATTGTGGTTTTTAACACAACACATCATTGCATCGGTGTTCAAACTGTAAAAGTTGCACAGTTTTCTTGATCTGAGATGAACAAAATCATGAAATCTATCATGTGGGTGATCTAAATAGGTTTCTAAATAGAGAGCTCTGTATAAAGCTGTGTCATTTTTGGTCTGTGAGCAAATTAAATGTAGATTGTACCTGAAAACTAGAAAAAATGTTGAAAGAACAGATTCTGTGTTCCTGTCTCAACCTTTTAGACACCTCTATGACAGCTGTCAATAACCCCTTAAGTCACATATGCATATTACGCATGCATACAATAAGTTCACTGGTTCAGCTCATAGTCTTGGAGCATATTATGTTTAATAGATTTGGCGGACTGTCCACATCGGAGGACACTACTATGCCCTTACTCATAATTACTTCAATACTTATCAGCATGGCTTGCGTATCTAAAGACAATTTAGGGTGACAGTAACTGCATTAATTAACTAATCTAGCGATGGTTTAATTCTAAAAATTAGGTGTACCAACAATCATACATCAAAGAAGAATATCTTACCAAGTGAAAATGAGGATCCTCTCTGCCAGCGTCACTCAGTCATAGTCTGTGAATTCCTTAAGAAAACAGTGCGTGGCACACTTGGGTGTGTTTAGAATTTTAGAGACTGAAAAAATCTCTGTCACGTAACTAGAGTTATGTTGTGGGAAGGCCTCCTCTGAATTTGCATGGCTGATCACCCAACTCAATTCAGAACACTGAGCCCATGGTGTATATTAAACATGAAAGCTCATAAAGGTCCAAATGAGGGAGTTCAATGAAAAGGATGCCCGAACAGACTAATCCCCACAGCCACCCAAGAGCCCGCACGACAGGTGCTCTCATGAAGACACACCCCTGACTGAAATATGAGCTTGGAGGTTAATTTGCTTTGAGACGGGTTCATTACTATTCAAGATTAGCATGGAAAGGGAGACTGGTATAAAGATTAACTTGTATATGGAAACTGAGATGGATAAATTTGGATGTTCGTAGTCAATGATGTGGACTAATATTGCTCACAAAGGTGGGTTGTTACATCTAGAGACATATTGTTGCCTATCTTTGTGTGTGTGTATGTGTCTATCTCTCTCTCTTGTATCTCTCTCTTGTGCTTGTTATTTCTCTCTCTCTCTCTCTCTCTCATAAGTGACTCCGCCGTAATTGGACATGCTCCATGGCGCATGCACGGATTGGTCATTCCCAAGAAAAGCGTCATTTGAAATGTCCAATGGACAATTGAGTCAGTGTGGCATTGTAGTTGGGGAGTACAGTGTGTCAGAGAGGATATATATGTGTTGAGCTGTTTTTAGCTTTGTGATATTGACAGATTACATTTATTTTATTTACCTGTTCCCTCTTCTGTTTGAACCTTGTTTATGTGGCAAGTGAACGGCCATAATTGTAAATAGTGTATATAGAGTATATATCCATTTCTTCACCATGGAAGCCTTAGGGGTCGAGTGCCATTTATTTTTTCTGTACATACATTTTGTCCTGTTTATTGGTTTAGTCAGGTAGTAAGGTAAGACCTCTGCTTCCTTTTGTGTTGTGGTGTTTTCTAAATAAAAAAATAAAAAAAAATAAAAAAAAAGAGTTGAAAGAAACGGAAAACTTGTGTTCAGAAATTTTTATTTATGTTACACCTCGACCCTAGACTGGGAAACCATACACCTGTTAAAAACCCTTCTTGTGGGTCCTGGGTAGCTCAGCAAGTATTGACGCTGACTGCCACCCCTGGAGTCATGAGTTTGAATCCAGGGTGTGTTGAGTGACTCCAGCCAGGTCTCCTAAGCAACCAAATTGGCTCGGTTGCTAGGGAGGGTAGTCACATGGGGTAACCTCCTCGTGGTCGCAATTAGTGGTTCTCGCTCTCAATGGAGCACATGGTAAGTTGTGCGTGGATCGCGGAGAGTAGCATGAGCCTCCACATGTGGAGTCTTCACGGTGTCATGCACGACGAGCCACGTGATAAATGTGCGGATTGATGATCTCAGAAGCAGAGACAACTGAGACTTGTCCTCCAACACCTGGATTTTTGCATTAGTAGGATTGGGTCAAGTGCTCGATTTGTCTTTAAATGATTCTTGAAGGTGGCAAAATGCTAGAGAATCAGCTGCGCGGGTTTAGAAGATTATTCCACCAGCAAGGAACAGATGAAGTGAAGGTCCGGGAAAGTGATTTTGTGCTTCTGTAAGATGGTACCTTGAGGTGCCACTCACCCGCTGATCTTAGGCTTCTGGAGGGCATATAGACTTGAAGTAGCGAGTGTAGATAGGGGGTGCGGAGCCAGTGGTTGTTCTGTAGGCAAGCATCAATGCCTTGAATTTGATATGAGCAGCCATTGGCAACCACTACAGTTTGATGCAAAGAGGTGTGACATGATTTCTCTTGGGCTTGTTAAAGACCAATCATGCCGCTGCATTCTGGAACAGTTGCAGGGATTTGACTGTATATGCAGGAAGTCCTGCCAGTAAAACATTACAGTAGGCCAGTCTAGATATAACAAGAGCCTGGACAAGGAGTTGTGTAGCATGCTCTGATAGGAAGGGTTTGATCCTCCTAATGTTATACAGTGAAAATCTGCATGATCGGGCTGTTCTTGCAATGTGGTCTGTGAAGTTCAACTGATTGTAAAACATAACCCTGAGATTTATGGCTGTCCTGGATGGTGTAATTGTTGATGAGTCTAGTTGAATGGAAAATTTTATGATGTACTGCTGGAAAAATTAGAAATTCGGTCTTTGCTGGCTTGAGTTGGAGGTGGTGTTATTTCATCCTACATGAAATGTCCACCAGGGAAGCTGATATCCGTGCAGTAGCTGTAGGATCATCAGGCTGGAATCAGAGTTGTGTGTCATTGGCACAGCGTTGACAGGAAAAGCCATGAGCCTTAATGACAGATCCTAGTGATGTCATGTAAATGGAGAAGAGGAGGGGCCCAAGCATTGAACCCTGAGGTACCCCAGTGGCTAGTTGGTGAGACTTTGACATCGCTTCCCTACAAGAAACCTTGAAGGACCTACCTGTGAGGTAAGAGTCAAACCAGCAGAGCGTGTTTCCTGTAATGCCCATTGCTGTGATATTTGAAAGGAGGATCTGGTGGTTGACAGTGTCATAAGCAGCAGAGAGGTCCAGTAGAATGAGGATAGAGCCCCTTCAGGTCCTTATGACTGGGGATAATTACAGACACATAATAAACAATATCATGTTCATGGAATACTGAATCACATAGGTCATGTAGAGTATGGCGACTAAATTATTTTAATAACATTTATGTAGACATACTAGTGAATATTAAACATTATTTGTGTGAATGTTTGGGGGAAAAAATGTTATGCCACAATAGGCTATTTTACCTGAGCGTCAATCTGCATGACTCAAGTGTCTAAGTGTATTCCAAATGATCAGATTTGTCAGAAATCGAAATTGCACAACCATGTCCTTCTCAGTGTGTAGGGGGCATGGAGCAGTAAACACTTATAGGGAGCCTGTGATTCTGAACGCGGCTACAATTGGTGTTTAACAGGACAAACCTTGGCCCAGTTTACATGCACTTAAGAAAATAGCATATTCCAGAATTGCAGAAGGATGCTAGAACCATTTAAGTGATGAGAAGAAAGCTGTTTGACACACCCTCATTTCTGCTGAGAATTCAGCTTAAAAACATGTAAATGAATGGCGTACTTACAGGTTAAGTGTGTGCATGTGCATATCTCTCAAGGGTGCTGGGGAAATCCCTGGGAATGATTTAAGAGGGGAAACCCCTACAACTGCAGCATGAAGCCACAGCAAATTGCGAGGGAATTAAACACAGCAACAATTGTAAAACATCTGGGAATGCGACGAAGCAACGGAACATTTATCCAGTGGAGGAATAATAGCTACGACATTCTTTTGATTGTAAGAAATGTTTCTGTGAATGAAACGCAAGCTCAAGGCTGAGCCGTTCAGAGGTAGATATTAGAGTGTAACTAGAGAGAACTGATTAGATACTGATTAGAGATGTCCTGATTAGATATCACTTACAACAGCAATGAGTCTTTTAGCTCCACTAATTCGAAATATCATCTGGGGAGCGCGTCCTCCTCAGGCTGTACAGTATGCGATAGGCCAATATTATTTAGCTATATTCAAGTACAGGAAGAATTGTTGCAAGCAGAATTTAAATGGATTCACCTGTGTGTGCTTGAAGGGTTTGTCCAGAGATGCGACGTGAGAGGTAAATCCATATCGTTAGAGTAAATTATGTAGTTGGGTGGAAGAGTGCCCGGTGCATGGTTGAATGAGCAACCATGCGTAGTGAGATTTCAGTGGCATTTGAGCGGGACCGGATCAGACTCAGGAATGTAAGGTTTTAGAATGATAAGAAATCTGAATTAGAATTCCACAGTTATTGATGTCCTTGTGTTTCGATAAGGTTGGTGTGGAGTCTCAATGCTTAAGTTTGCTCCGGGAAAAGTTATGAGGACAAGAGCCGAACAGAGAAAGGTAATTGTAACACAGGTAGAAAGCCCAGGGCAGCTTGCACGTAAGGCAGCCTCAAGCTATAGACTGCTCTGGGAAAAGGAAGATAGAAATGTAAAAAACAGTGGTGGCTAAAATGGAAAGCTGCTGTAGCAACATTACTTGAGATGAGGAACAACTTGTCGGATGATGAACAGCTTGTTTAGAGAGCCATGGAAGCATTCTGCGGGTGAGTGGGCAGGTCAAATTGTGGAAAAATTGTCACCGGAGCAAGGAAAGCCGGCATTTATCCTTGGGATATGATTGGCAGGCCTCACAGCAAGAAAGTCTCCGGTTCGAGTCCCAGCTGTTGAGCCCTAGAAATGGCGACTCCCTTGTCAGTGCCATTCTGAACTAGGCAGCTAATTGTAATTTGCCAATGGTGTTGCAAGGCCCTAATCAGTCCAACACTTCAATGATGCCATTGTTCGATTGCCAACATAGACATCTTCTAGCAACCAAATTGTGGAGGATAAAAACTTTTACAAAATCGAGAGTTCTGTCAAGCTTGCTGCAAATTCACCACCACTCATTATTTTCACATGCAAATTACCTTTTCAGCAAAGTTCACCACTACCGGTGAAGAGCTGCAAACTTCTGGCAAACATTTGCAGCGAATCACAAGCTCATTTGCATCTGAAACTAATGAGTGGGGAATTTGTGGCAAGTTTGTCAGAATTCTAGATTTTTTTTAAGGGTAATGCCTTAAAATGCAAGCATTTGCTTTACACATAGCAAAATCCCTAGTCTTCAAGTAACACTCCTCTGTTTACATATGGTCCAGACAACAGGAGCATAAAACTAACACTGCGGCAGTGTTGAATCGACTCTGTGTAGTATTGAATGTTGAATTAGCCAAACAGTTAATTAAATAAAGTAGGTACACTCTCCAAGTGATGACTTGGCATTAGTGATGACACTTGTTGTTAATAAGCAGAGTCTACTGAAGAAAAGGGTGAGGGACAACAAGAACAGGACAACAAGAGAAGAAACTAGCAGAAACCTTAAAGGCGCGGTCACATATGCCTTTTTTTATGGCAAATTTAATCTTAATAGCAATCTGTGCTACCATGAATTTTGTGTGGTGGACTTCCAGTGGCAAAGAATTTCCTCTTCCGGATTTCACGTGAAGTTCAAGTAGGTATACCTTGAAGCCGAAATCGCCGCGTTGACCAATAGAAGTCGCTTGGTTTGGCAGTGACCCCTATGTGGGCATTGCTTCATACACAGCTACACTGAATATACACAATGGACAAGTATATAATTTTATCTGTAAATTTCTTTTTAACTTAAGTCTCAATGAGTATAAAGTGCAGCATTTAAAAAAAGGTTGACAATTATGTTTTTGCTGGTTTCACACGTGCTCAATGTCTGCCCACGCCATCTTCGCCCATGGAATTTCGCTGTGAGAAGGTATGTGTGATCATGCCTTAACAGCCCTAAATGAAAATAAACTGCAAATAAAATATGTTGTCAATGTCTCATGGGCAGATCGCAGAGGTTTGAAATGGCTCTAAAAACAGTGTTGCCATGTTCTATTATTATCAGAAATTTTTTTTTTCTTTTTTTTATTATTTGTGCTCAAAAGTTATGATTGTGAATAAATAAAAGTTTAGATCTCTTTAGTGATTTTGTCTGATTTTCATTTGCATTAACTATTATAATAATTAAGGTTGTATTTGGTCAGGCACTTGAGCTAAATTATTTACATTCATTTACATTTATTCAGTTATCAGATGCTTTTATCCAAAGCACCTTACAAAATTAGTTAGGATACAACTTAAGCGATTCATCTTAAGGAGCTAGTAGTATGAAAAGTGCTGCATTACATAGTTTCAATTACATTAGAAAAGTATTAGCCAAAACAGAGATTAGAGTGCAATTTTTTATTGCATGGTCAAGTGCTCACAAAAAGATTTTAGCAGATTTTTGAAGACAGAAAGGGAGTCTGCTTCACGGATTGAGCTGGGAAGATTGTTCCACCACTGAGGTACAGTGAAGCCGAAAGTCTGGGAAATAGATTTGGTGCCACTTTGTATTGGTACCACAATGCGGCGCTCAAATGCAGACCACAGTCTTCTGGTGGGAACATAGCTTTGCATGAACGATTTTAGGTAAGTTGGTGCAGACACAGTGACTGTTCTGTAGGCTAGCTTTAGAGCCTTGGAACTTGATACCTGCAGCAAATGGCAGCCAGTGAAGAGAGAGGGGTGTAACATGTACTCTCTTGGGTTCACTGAGAACTAGCCATGCTGTTGCATTCTGTATCATTTGCAGAGGACTAGTTGCACATGCTTGAAGGCTGGCTAAAAGAGCATTGCAGTTGTCCAGTCTAGATATGACAAGAGACTGAACAAGGAGTTGTTTGGCATGATCAGAGAGAAAGAATCCTATCTTCCTAATGTGCAAATCTACATGATCGGGCTGTTTTTGAGATATTGTCGGTGAAATTGTTTTTGTTGTCAATGATTTCCCCTGAGTTTTTGACCATTTTGGATTGAGTTATTGTGAATTAAACCAGCTTAACACTGATGTTGTGTTTAACAGCAGAGTTAGCTGGAAAGACGAGGAGCTCGGTCTTCGCCAGTTTGAGATGAAGGTGATGTTCCTTCATCTAGGCCGAGATGAAAGCAGTCAAATATTCAAACAGTCACCATGGGGTCACTGGGCTGGAAAGACAAGGAGAGCTGTGTGTCATCAGCATAGCAGTGGTAAGAGAACCCATGTGGTTGAATGATAGGTCCCAGTGATGATGTATGTATTGAGAAGAGAAGTGGGCTGAGCACTGAGCCCTGAGGTACCTCAGTAAGTAGCTGATGTGACTTGGACTCCCCACCTCTTCAGGTTACCTTGAAAGACCGACCTGAGAGATAGAACCAGTCAAGCACAGTTCCTGTGATGCCCAATAATTAATTAAACATTTTCCAGCCAGTGTAATGTTTTAATAGAACACATTTGCTTGCATTGTAATGGAGATAATCAATTTGGGGTGACATCAGGCCAATACTGTCATGGTCCCATCTCCCTGTAAGTCTGGGTTTTGGTCTGACAGGGCAGTGGCATTATTTGCCCATGTCTGTCTTCGTGTGAGCGTGCGGTCCCTGTTGTATTCCCTGCTGCACGCTCTTCTGTTTGTTATTGACATGGGTGCATTGCGCTTGTGTCATCTTCGCTGCATGCACTCGCGTTGATAACTCTTGTCAGTCTTCATGTCTGTCTGTCACGTCTGTGTTCATGTTTGTGCTGAGGTTCAGTCACTTCGGTAAGGTGTCCGGTGTGCGTGTGGCTGAACTCTCACGCAAATGTCTGTTCTCGTCTTGTTTGTCGATTGGTATGAGTGAATATCGCCTAATTGTCTTGGCGATGTGCGCTCATGCCAATCGGATGTTTTGTCTGCTTGTGAGAACACGCGGCTTTGTTATTGTTTCTGCAGCACCACGTGCTTCTCTGTCTGACGTCACACCCCGCCTCCTTGTTTGCTCGTTATTGTTTCAGTTGAATAACCTGCCCTGAGTTAACCTGTTGATTTCTCTCCCTATTTTAGTCTCCTTGTGTTTGCTGTCCAGAGCCAGTTCACATTGCGATCTTGTTTCCTGTCATACATGTATCCAGTCGGTCTTGTTCTGTCTTGTTTTCTAGTCGGTTGTGTTCCCTTTTGCATTCCTGTTCGGTCCGGTTGGTCCTGGTTTTCTCTGCTCCAGTCCTGGATTACCTTATCCCCTACAGGGTAGTTTGTGTTTGTTTTCTCCCCCTCGTGGGATTTTGTGATTATTTATTTAATAAAGTATTTTAGTTTTATTGAACTCTGCGTTTGGGTCCACACCTCTCTACACACTCTGTGACAGAACGAACTGACCAGCATCGACCCTGTAGAAGTTGGCCATCGAGGTAAATTTGAATGATGTGGCACTTAATGTCGTTTTTCATTTCAGGTTAAATGAGCCTCTTAATTCCTTGATGCCTGGTGGCAAAATTAATTGGACTCTGGCATAGTACATTAACTTCGCCCTTAGACTAAGTGGGTCAGCCTTCAATGTGGGAGCGATGGAGGAGCCTTTGTCCATGCCTGCCACGGTCAACGAGCCAATGCCCACGCCTGCCATGGTCAATGAGCCAACGTCCACGCCTACCATGGTCAATGAGCCAGTGCCCATGCCTGCCACAGTCAACGAGCCTGTTCCTGAAGCCTCGTCCATCCCAGAGCCAGCGCTTGAAGCCTCGTCCGTCCCAGAGCCAGCGCTTGATGCCTCGTCCATCCCAGAGCCAGCGCTTGATGTCTCGTCCATCCCAGAGACAGCGCTTGATGCCTCGTCCATCCCAGAGCCAGCCCTCGAAGCCTCGTCCATCCCAGAGCCAGCGCTTGATGCCTCGTCCATCCCAGAGCCAGCGCTCTAAGCCTCATCCGTCCCAGAGCCAGCGTCTGAAGACTCGACTGTCCCAGTGTCACTGTCCTCAGCCAGGGAGGCCGCTCCCCTGTTGCTGCCAGCACTCATGACCAGAGGTCGTTCCCCTGTTCCTTCATGTTCTCACAGCCACAAAGGCTGTTCCACAGTCACTGCATGAGCTCACAGCCACAAATGCTGCTTCCCATCAATACCAGTGTCCACGACCACAGAGGTCCTTCCCCACTCACTGCCTGAGCTCACAGCCACGAAGGTTGTTCCCCCACCACAGCCAGTGCCCACGACCACAGAGGTCGTCTCCACGTCACTGCCTATACTCACAGCCATGAAGGCTGCTCCCCCATCACTGCCAGTGTCCACGACCATGGAGGTCGTTCCCCTGTCCCTTCCTGTACTCAAAGCCACGAAGGCTGTTCCTCTGTCACTGCCAGTGCCCACAACCACGGAGATCATTCCCCCGTCACTGTCTGAGCTCACTGCCACTGCCTGTGCTCACAGCCACTAACACAGCCAGCACTCAAGCCTTCCACGGCTTCACCCCCTGAGACATCCACGGCTCCGTCCTCTGTGCCGCTCCCTCCTGTGCCCTGTCCAGCAGCATTATATATTATTTTATCAATTACAATAATGACAATTGTGCATGTGCACAATTTAATTTTTTACTCTGTGCTTGTGCATTGTGAGATTTAAATGTATCTAAGTGACTCAAGTGTTATGACTACGTTCACCAAAATTCATTCAAATCCATTTACTGATTCAGTGACCATTTCTGGTGATGCCAGAAGGTGGTGACAAATGAGTGTCTTGTGTGAAATTAGTTAGTCACTGAATCAACGACCAAAAGAAAATCAGCCTCAACAATCACAGAAAATCAATACTCATCATATAAAACTCAACAGTTGTGACAATAAACAAAAAGATAAAAAACTTAATGCTGTAATGCATGATGGGTACCTGCATAGTAAAATGACTTCCAGGATGCATTGCAGCCTGAATAAATTATGCAGTTGTTTTATTACAGTGTATTCTTGTTTTGTCTTTGCTGTTGCTACTGTAGTTTTTGTTGTCGGTATTGGCAATTTGTTTTTCAGTGTTCAGAGTTGATCTATTTATCTGAAAACTTGTTTTTCATCATTGTTGAGTTTTGTATGATAAGTGTTGATGTCTTTGCGATTCTCAAAGACAGTGCGTGCTCACTTTATCGCAACTCTAATGTGTGACATTAATCTTTCTGTCCCAGGAGCTGCATTTGGATGGAAATAGTACATTGTTATATAATTCCTATTTGACTTGAGTATAGCATAATATGCAGTGATTGAATAAAGGTTCAAAAGATGTTTGTCTTTCCATCACAGTGCTAACAAATATGATCTCTTGAATCATTATTGCATTGGGCTGAAAGAAGTGAAATCATATAAGTGAGGTTCAAGTACCTAACCAAAGAGTATACTACTCACCATAATGGAAACAATAAAACATCATCAGTAATAATAAGAGTTAAACCTCTATTAATTCTCAGTAAATAACTTTAGTACACATGAAAAAAAACAAAATAAACCAAAATTATGGAAAAGTATTTCTTAAGAGTTTAGCTAAACAAGTTTTATTATTAATATGTACTATCTGAACTTTCACTTATTTGTGCATATTATTTAATAAAAGTAAATGTCTATCATTAACAGTGTAAATCTCCCAGGGTGTCAACATTTTTGCCTGATTTGTGGATTTCTGCCCGAGTTTACAATTTAAAAGTCCTTCTTCATGTGGCATTCTGTTGCACTTTTCCAAGTTTATTTATTAAATACAATTTATTTTAAACTCTAGTTTTTGAGTTTTAGATTCAGAAATAATATGGAAATAAAAAAAAAATATTATTTCCGCATACCACAGATCGAGAACCACTGCACTAAGCCATTGATCATAAAATAAGCAATATCACAACTTTTTGGAGTAATTCTTTAATAACTCCAGATTAACACTAAAATGATTTGTTACTAAACAAACTTAAAAAAAAAAAAAATTACAAAAAAATTGAAACTCAGTAGTCTGTGTAGGCTTTTTATTTTGATTTGATTTAAATCAGTGTTGTGTTTAATCATCTTAATTATGTTTTTATGATTGTTTTAGCATCAAGACAGAGTATGCAACAATGGAGTCTCAATATGCACTGATGATCTATGACGGGGATGTGCTCTTGTTGGATGCTTTATCTCTGACCACTGCCTGTATAATGGACCTGTACAGGTTTCCCTTTGACATCCAAAGCTGCAATATAACACTTCAATCTTCAGTGCTTTCAAGTACATCTTAAATACAGAAATTATTGTGGGGGGGGGGATTTGTGAGCTGCAGCAGAGGTGAAGATGAGTTCAATTTCAGTATTTTCCTCACCTGCTATAAAACTATCTTCACTACGATCACTAGAAACTGTGTACTTTCTTCACAATTTCTTCCTTTGTGTTCCATGGAAATAAATAACAGCATACAAGTTTGTAACAACATGAGGGCAAGTAGATAATGACTTTTCATAAAAAAATTGTATAAAAAGAATTAGTCTAGATCTGAGGTTCTGCACTCAAAAAAGGAATTCATTACCTTAATTTAATTTAATAACTTTTTACAATAAATTTAATTAAGTTACTTCTATTTATTTAAGTTATTTCAGTTTCATTAAACCAACAAAATGTAGTTGGATTAGGTCCAATCAGTTTACTATAGTTGGTTTAACTCAACTTTAGTTTATTTTAATTAAGTTAAGTGAACAACCTGCAAAAATCCTTTTTTTCAATTTTTAAAATTTTTTTTTTAGTGTGGTTCTAGACTAGTCCTTTAATATTATTCTAATGGTCATTTATTTATAATTTCCCATAGGTCAAGAGCTTCGTATCAAACCACTCTCTGATGAACAGGAATTTACTGATGTCTCCAAGCAGTCCTTTAAAACTCAGGGAGAGTGGGAGCTCCTCAGTGTAAACTATTCTAGAGGCTATTCCTATGTTTTTGGGCATGAGTTTTCTAAACTGATATTTAAGGTACAGAACAGAGTATACTGCCAACATTAAGTTAATCACATTCAGTATGAGACTACTGTTTATACACTACGGAGCTTTTTTCATTGATTGTTCACTAAAGCCTGCTGTTAGCTTCATAGTGCTATATAGGGAAAGGTGCAGGTCTGAAATAGTTTGAAAATCTTAGCCGAAGATTCCCTACTGTAAATTTCCCTAAACCTGTCCTGGTAATTGCCATTCATGTTAGTTATTTTTGAAAACATCTGATAAAATGGACAGGCAACAATAGTTCCCTATCTGTCACTCACTCGACGTTGTGTCGATGTAGTGACACTAGGGGTCGTACTTGGAAGCCCCAAACACCTCAGATATTTGAGAAAAGGCCAATGAGAACTGGCGAGTGGAATTTGCATGCCACTACCCCGGACATACGGGTATAAAAGGAGCCGGTTTGCAACCACTCATTCAGATTTTTTCTTCAGAACCGAGTGGTGTTGAGAAATCCACTGCCGTTCCATTCACCTCTGAAAAAGAGAGCGAAAGCGAGAGTGTTAAGACGGCTGTTGGATGTATGGTGCATCACAGCGGGTTCTCCCTTTCTTGCACAAATAAATGCAGAGAACGCCCCTGGGCGCTTCAGCAGCCACACTTGGGTGAATTAGAAGAGAATATTTTCTCTAAAAGAGTAAGCACTGACGGAGAGCATCTTTTTAAAGATGCCTTTTCGTTTATGTGCATTTTCTGGGTGCGGTCGTTATATCTCCTCCTCTGATGGCCACGATCGCTGTCTCACGTGTATGGGCCGTAGGCACACTGAGACAGCGTTCATGGATGGTTCATGTTCTCACAGTGAGAGCATGACCATGGCAATGTTGTGGTCGCTGCTTTCTTTCTTCAGAGGGACAGACACTCCAGCCGCTCCCTGCCCCGGTCCTTCTGCCTATGGGCACAAGGCCGCAATGGTTAGCGCTGGGGGCAATTTGGGGACCTCAATGGGAGTGGTTCCACCAGCTGAATCCCCACGAACCTCCCATTCCCCAGTACGCTCTTTTGCCCCGGTCGAGTTCATGGATGAGTCAGGCGGCCCACCCCATGGTGAGTTTAATATCTCATTCGGGGCTCGGGAGGAGGATGAGGTGTCAATTGCAGCATCGGAGAGCGGGCTGTTACAGTCGGACATGGAGGACTCGGCTGGGCTCCCACCGTCGGGTTTGGTCGCTCAGTCTGAGGCCAACACGGAGCTGGCGGCCATGCTTTCCCGGGCTGCTGCGAGCGTTGGGCTCGAGTGGAACCCTCCACCCTGCCCTGAGCCCTCACAGCTGGATGACTGGTTCCTGGGCTCAGAGCACCGCTCACAGCCATGCTCTGCCCCAGTTCTGTTCTTCCTGGAGGTGCATGAGGAACTCACGAAGTCGTGGCAGGCACCTTTTACTGCCCGGACCCGGCTTCCGAGTTCCTCCACTCTCACTACCCTCAATGGTGAGGCGGCATGGGGGTACACAGAGGTTCCTCAGGTGGAGCAGGCGATTGCGGTGCACCTGTTCCCGCAAAATGCTGCCACTTGGTGGAACCATCCTAGGCTCCCGTCCAAGGCCTGTAAGTTCATGTCATCCCTGATGGCCAAGGCTTACAGTACCACTGGACAGGCCGCCTCTGCCCTGCATGCCATGGCCCTACTGCAAGTCCACCAGGCCAAGGCACTGAAAGAGCTGCACGAGGGTAGTCCTGACCCAGGAGTGATGCAGGAGCTTCACTCGGCGACCGACCTCACCCTATGGGCGACAAAGGACATGGCGTGGGCTCTCGGGCAGGTGATGTCCACCATGGTGGTCCAGGAGCACCACCTGTGGCTTAACCTTGTCGAGATGAGGGACGGCGACAAGGTTTGCTTTCTTGATGCCTCCATCTCCCACTTTGCCCAGTAAGGGCATCCTCCTGCGGCAGCAACACCGGCTCCGCCTCAGCTCAAGCCAACCATTAGGCCCCGGCGTTGAGCCCCCCACAGGAAGCTGACACCCCCCCATCCCACAGTCTGGTGCCAAGAACCCCAGGAAGGCTTCAAAGTGTCCCTGAGACGGGCGACCCAGGGGCTCCGGCACTTTCATTAAAAAAAAAAAGCGGTTTCCTCATTCTCTGGGTCACACACTCAGTGTTTACAGCCGTCATTGTCACGACAGCCATACATCGAACACTCGCAGCAGGGGCGCTGCAGGTGCAGGTTCTTCGCCTTTGCACACCCAGCTGCGGCACACATACACCCAGTGTGTTGAGATGTGCGGTTGTGATGTGCCAGGAGGACGCTCAGCCTCCTCTCCCATCGCCGACCGGTCCTATGGTGGGTATGCGGAGCAAGGTAAGTGCTCTAACATTTCTCTCAGCACAGCCACGAGTTCGGGATGCAAGGCCTCTCGACATGGCAGCTCCTGCTCCGCCCTGCTGCGAGGCCCCATCCACAGGTACGTCAAAGGCGATTGTCCCCTTGGTGCCCCTTGCTCAGAGATTGAAGGCATGGTTAGCGCTCTCCAACCCGTCATGCTGGCTGGCCAGGATGATTCAACTCGGCTACGTGATTCAGTTCGCCAGGCACCCGCCCAGGTTCAATGGAGTCCGTTTCACCATGGTAGGAGGCGAGGACGCCGCTGTTCTGCATGTGGAAATCACAGTCCTTATACAGGAGGACGCAATAGAGCCTGTCCCTCCAGCCGAGATGAAGAAGGGGTTCTACAGCACCTACTTCATCGTACCAAAGAAAGGCGGTAGGTTGCGGCCAATCTTGGACCTGCGAGCATTGAATCGGGCCCTGCACAGGCTCCCATTCAAAATGCTAACGCAGAAGCGCATTCTGTCATGCGTCCGGCATCAAGACTGGTACACGTACTTTCATGTCTCGATTTTGCCTCGACACAGACCATTCCTTCGGTTTGCCTTCGAGGGCCGGGCATATCAGTACAAGGCCCTACCCTTCGGTCTGTCCCTGTTGCCTCGTGTCTTTACAAAAGTTGCAGAGGCAGCCCTTGCCCCGCTAAGGGAATTGGGTATCCGCATCCTCAATTATCTCGATGACTGGCTGATACTAGCTCATTCTCGAGATCTATTGTGTGCGCACAGGGACCTGGTGCTCAGACACCTCAGTCGATTGGGGCTTCAGGTCAACTGGGAAAAGAGCAAGCTCTCCCCGGTACAGAGCATCACTTTTGACAGCACGCCTCATGAGCGAGCATGCTCAGTTGGTGCTGAATTGCCTGAAGTCATTCAGGGAAGAACAGCGGTCCCACTGAAACAATTTCAAAGGCTCCTGGGGCATATGGCGTCCTCGGGCAGTTACGCCGCTCGGGTTGATGCATATGAGACCGAGATTGGCATGGAGCCGCAGTACACATCGCATGGCTATCAAGCCGATCTGTCGCCACACGTTCAGCCCTTGGATGGACCTTTCATTTCTACGGGCAGGGGTTCCTCTAGAACAAGTGTCCAGGCATGTCGTTGTCACGACAGACATGTCCAAGTCAGGATGGGGCATCGTTTGCAACAGCATGCAGCCTCGGGCTCCTGGACAGGACCTCAACTGCGTTGGCATATCAAGTGCCTTGAGTTGCTGGTGGTATTGCTGGCTCTGCGGAGGTTTCGGCTGTTGATCCAGGGCAAGCATGTGTTAGTCCGGATGGACAACACGGCGACGGTAGCATATATAAAACGGCAAGGTGGTTTACGCTCATGTCACGTCTCAACTCGCCCACCATCTCCTCCTTTGGAGACAGCAGCGCCTAAAGTCATTGCGGGCCACTCACACCCTCCCCCAGGTGGTTCAGCTGATTTGGAGTCAATTCTGAGAAGCGCAGATAGACCTGTTTGTTTACCAGGAATCCTCCGTTGCCTGCTATGGTACTCCCTGGCCGGATGCATTGGCACACAGCTGGCCCCAGGGTCTGCGCAAGTATGCGTTTCCCCCAGTGAGCCTGCTTGCACAGACTTTGTGCAAGGTCAGGGAGGACGAAGAACTAGTCATGTTGTTGGCGCCATACTGGCCCACCCAGACTTGGTTCTCAGAGCTCACGTTCCTCGCGACAGCCCCTTCCTGGCAAATTCCCCTGAGGAAGGACCTCCTTTCTCAGGGACGAGGCACAATTTGGCACCTGTGCCCAGACCTCTGGAACCTCCATGTCTGGCCCCTGGATGGGATGCGGAAGACCAAAGTGGGCTACCACTGGCGGTGGTAGACACTATCACTCAGGCCAGGGCTCCCTCTACAAGGCAGCTGTTTGCCTTGAAGTGGCGTCTGTTTGCGGATTGGTGTTTTTCCCGAGGTGAAGACCCACAGAGATGTGCAGTCATGTTGGTGCTTTCCTTCCTGCAGGAGAGGTTGGAGGGGCGGCTGTCCCCCTCCACCTTGAAGGTGTATGTGGCCGCTATAGCAGCACATCACGATGCGGTGGACGTTAAGTCCTTGGGGAAGCACAACCTGATCATCAGGTTCCTTAGAGGCGCCAGGAGGTTGAATCCTCCTAGGCCACGCCTCGCTCCCTCGTGGGATCTCTCTGTGGTCCTGCTGGGCCTACAGAGAGCCCCTTTGAGCCCCTGGAGTCAGTCAAGCTAAAGGCACTCTCATTGAAGACGGCCCTCCTGACTGCGCTCACTTCATCAAGAGGGTTGGGGACCTGCAGGCGTTCTCTGTCAGCGATATGTGCCTAGAGTTCGGTCCAGCATACTCTCACATGATCTTGAGACCCCTGCCCGGCTATGTGCCCAAGGTTCCCACTACCAAGGATCAGGTGGTGGACCTGCAAGCGCTGCCCCAGGAGGAGGCAGACCCAGCATTGTCATTGCTTGTCATTGCGTGTTTACTTGGACCACACGGAGAACTTTAGACGCTCTGAGCAGATCTTTGTCTGTTTTGGGGGACAGCAGAAGGGGAAGGCTGTCTCTAAACAGAGGATTGCCCACTGGATTGTGGATGCCATCACTTTGGCATACCAGGCCCAGGGCGCGCCGTCCCCCCTGGGAGTTCGAGCACACTCCACTAGCAGTGTGGCATGCTCCTGGGCCCTGGTGAACAGCGCCTCTCTAACAGACATCTGTAGAGCAGTGGGCTGGGCGACACCCAATACCTTTGCAAGATTTTACAATCTCCAGGTTGAGCCAGTTTCGTCCCGTGTGTTAGCAGGTACGCACAGGTAAGTATGCGGGCAGCTGGCCGGGTGTACCGCTTGCACACAGCGCCTTTCCCCTCTCCGAGGGTATAACATGTGCTTTTTTCATCCATGTGAGTTCCCGGGACCGGTGAACCCTGGATGTCTTTCCTCCCCCAGCACCCTGCGGCAGGCGAATTTGGCGGAGGAATTCGATGCCAGGCCCAGTACTCATGTAAGTGTGCCCTGTCAGGCCAGCCACTGTACTGGCATAGGTGCTCCATATGTGGTGGTTCCCTGTCGTTAACCCCATATTACGTATTTCTCCACGGTACGGTTTCCCTGACGGTAAACCCGTGTCTTCCCTTGTGCAGAGCCCTGCTATGCACAAGAGTCACTTGCTCGTAGAGCTCCTCCCTTCCAGGTAGGACCTACTAGCAGCTGGTGCAGCCTGTTCCCATTGTAAGTACGTCTTGTCCCCCCCTTGATGTACGAGGGACTATGTGACTTATGTGGGGCCTTGGGAAGGTTACGATGGGGCCAGTTGCACTTGTTACTAGGCACGCGGTTGCCTGCCTGCACCTGCACCACCGATCCACGTAACACAGTTCAGCTGCTGTGGCGTTTTGAATAGGGACCCCTAGTGTCACTACATCGACACAACATCGAGTGAGTGACAGATAGGGAACATCTTGGTTACTGTTGTAACCATCGTTCCCTGATGGAGGGAACGAGACATTGTGTCCTTCCTGCCACAACACTGCTCTACCCGCTGAAATGGCCGGGACTCTCTCTTGGCTCCTCAGCACAAACCTGAATGAGCGGTTGCAAGCTGGCTTCTTTTATACCTGTATGTCCAGGGGATTGGCATGCAAATTCCACTTGCCAGTTCTCATTATCAGAGGCGTCTGTGGCTCCCAAGTACAACCCCTAGTGTCACTATATCGACACAACGTCTCATTCCCTCCATCAGGGAACGGAGGTTGTTTTTTCTCTCTCTCTCTCTAATATCATTAGGTACCATGTTGTAGATAGTGTAGAGTACATGTATATAGACCATTTTAAAGATGTAAACAAAAACAAAAGGAATTAGAACACTACTGTCCGGAAGCATTATTTTAACCCAGA
This sequence comes from Myxocyprinus asiaticus, assembly GCF_019703515.2. NCBI lineage: Eukaryota > Metazoa > Chordata > Actinopteri > Cypriniformes > Catostomidae > Myxocyprinus > Myxocyprinus asiaticus. Next base: position 44,648,610 of record NC_059357.1, on the reverse strand, counting down.
AAAAAGCTACATTTATTAGCGCATATTCTAGAGTCTATTTAATACAGAACAAATAAGATATTAGCAGAAACTAAAAATAAACAATGAGGTGTCATTAATTAATCATTTGAATTATGACCATATTTTCTCAAAGAACATCAAATGTTTACCTGAAGTGACTTATCTAGACATGTTGTTGATACTGAGCGGCGATGGAAGTGTATCGTAATTTAGATGCTTAATTATTTCCCCAGCGGAAAGGTCAATAATATTGTTACAAAGACGTCACTTACTTAAACCATATGAATAGTTCTTGAAATGGTCTATACTTTAAGTCACTATTAACGCAATTATTTTCTTTCTTGCAAATTATCACTGCATGCTATTTAAAAAAATGTGTTCTAATGAAGACTTACAAGAACTTATTAGGTGATTTGGTTACACAGCTGTATTGTTTTGATAGTTTCTGTTCTTTCATGCAGGTCACCATAAAGAGGAGACCTCTGCTGTATGTCATCAACTTCATGTTGCCAGTGTTTTACTTCCTTGTGCTGGATGTGGCCTCTTTCTTCATGGACGCAAGTGGAGCGGACAAGTTGAGCTTTAAAGTGACTTTGCTCCTGTCTATTTCTGTGTTGCTGCTCATTCTCAATGATACACTGCCCTCTACTGCCAGTGAAATCCCATTGATTGGTAAGGCTAACATGGGCATGATCATCTCTCTCACACACAAACACACACACACACACACACACACACTGTGGAGTGGTAATCTACATTTTAGTAATTTAAGTGGTAATCAGTGGTGGTGGTAGTGGTGGGGAGGTTGTTGTCTGTACTTTAGTGTTACTGTAGACTGCGTAATCTGCGTGTAGAGAGCGGTGAAACTGCAACTCTGTACATATCGTAAATGGGTCATTCCTACAATTCGGCGACATTACGGCTTTTGAAAACTAAAACATACTTTTACAAGTTTCTTCATCTTTCATCATTACAGGGACATATTAAAGATTGTATTAGTCATAATTGTCAAGCTAAATTACAAATAAATTCAGATGTCCATCCAGTTAAATGGGCAGCATCAGGGTGGACATTCAGTGGATAAATGACCCATTACATGGTCTGTGATTGAGATCATATATTTATGTATTTTTATGATTTTATTTCTGCTAACATAAACTTTATATTGACATTTAAATTTATATTAATTTACCAAATACCTTCCCATGGACATGTTATACTTGACCACATATACTAACACCACAAAATATAGGAAAACATAAATAAAACAATAGAGTTATAAACTTCAAATAACTCAACGTAATGGCTGACCTCCAGTGTGTGTGATGTCATTTCCTTACATATATCTTCAATGAAAGGTCATGGTATCATGACATAACAGGGTGCGCAATAAATCAAGGGACACACAAAAACCTCCACTATCAGTGTTAAAATTATACATTTACCACAAATGAATACATGTTAGTGAGAGAATGTAACACTGAACTCTTAACTCTATGTGGGGAAAAAAGTAGAAATCCAATGATTTTGCATTTATTTTTGTCAAAGATGTTTGATGTGCAGTTTTTGGGACATGAGGAAATGACACAGTGCAATAAAATGAGACTATTAATGTAACATTATAAAAAGTCTTATTCTTTTTAACAAGCCTATTAGAATTGTAATCTGGTCAAATTAAACAATATAAATACCACACACACTTGTAATGTAGACTTAAGTGTCACAGAATTGTAGGAATTACCCATATTTCCAAGCGTTTCTGTTCGAGACGGTGCTTAACATTGAAAAACAGTGCAGATGGACGCAAAAACGTGTTCAGTGTGAACGTCCCCTACTAAACTTAAAATGAAAAACACTTTAATACAACGACCAGGAAGAAGAGAGAAAGGGTGAGAAAAGGCTTATCATGAAAAAAGTGTATTTCTCCTTGGATTAGTGTCATTGTTTTGGCAGTAAATAGTGTTCATCATTAGGGAAATGTTAGAAAAACATGTTAAGTGTTTTAACTGAACCTGTATTACTGTACTTTTATTTTGAATTAATGCAGTAATGCAGATTTTCTTACCTCTCTCTCTCTTCCAGAACGAGCTCTGACATATGCAATAAAATGTAATGGCATGTCATGAATAGGTGCGTTTACTGGTGTTTTAAATTCCCAGTGGTGGGAAACAATTGACGCACTCGAATGCTATATGATTTTGACAAAATGATCTTGCTTCTGACAGAAAACATGACAGAAGATGTCCACTGATTGTCACTGATCTTTCCCCCAGCCATTTCTGTGTCAAGTGTAGCATCCATGTAAAGCAACAGCCGATATCTCACACAACTCACACAAAAGGTGTGTGTGTTTCAGTTTCATTTCTCTCGAATTTCTCAGCAGTTTGGGTGTGTGACGCTAAAATACAGGACAAACGGCATTGCATATGGATTTCATACGGAATGTAAATTTTTCCCTTAATTATGGGACGATTACTTATTTTACAGGATGTTTGGCATATTTTGTAAATTAATTTGACCTGATACTGCTTCAGCGTGAGGGTGAATCTCTCTCTGCACTCACTGTCATAAATTCCCTCAGTCGATGATGGCAGTGACAATGGTTGTCAGGGGCGGGGAATGGCAGAATTCAAGTGATAATGCACCAATTACAACAAAGAATCTCCAGTTTCACAAAACAGCATCCAATACAGTTAAAGGGAAACTAACATGACTATGGACTTCTGAAGCAGCAAAACAAGTGGGTATACTGAGGGTATACGCAAATAACAAAAACAGCCCTGGGAAAAATTAAGCATACAGCGTTTATGTGTGTATGGCCCCGACTACACCACTGGTGGTAATCTATAGTTTAAATTGTCAAGAATGTAATCCTATGGTTAAAAAAACTGTAAAAATTTCAAATGAGATCATACAGTAACACATAATAGGAAGTATTCATATATTAATGCTGTATATCTTGTTCTATCGGAATTATCCTACTTCCCACTTCTGAAGTGGTAAATACGAGTATGCCATATTCAAGTTCATTGCTGTCGGAAAGAACATGAAACATGATGCCAGGTTCATTCATACATATTTCTTGAGGAACATTTATTTTGACACCATAATACATATTATTCCGTTAGTAAAATAACGTTAATAAAATTTTGGTCAAATACAAGCTATGTTTACGGTGTAAAAATGTACAACATGCATCAAATGGTTGCTGATATACATAAATGAATATGACCGAAACGACAAGTACTAACAATTAACTGCATTTAGAAAAATTTATAAAACCTGTCATTCACTACAGGAACCGTACACTTCTCTGCCATGTTGAAAGTTTACGATGATCCCCATCTCAGAAATCGGGTATCAAAATTATCTCAGAGTTTCCCAATCGTATCAGAGTTTCCCAGTGTGCAACTTCCGAGTGGGAAACTCGTATTTACGATAATTCCGATAGCACGTGAAGGCAGCATAAAGATTCTCTCAATAAAAAAAGAAAGTTGGCTGGGGTCCATGTACGGCCTGCATACCTTCTGGTCATTTAAGACAGAGAAACTAATAAATGAAAAACAAATGTTTTTTTTATAATTTTTCAAAATTCCAAAATTGAAAAATGGGAAAATGAGTCAGTTTTCTTTTTCTCCTTTGTTGTAAAGAAAACAAAAATCGCAGGAAAACAAAAACAGAAAATTGCATGATTTTTCAATATGTTATTCATATTAGACTGCTATAGGCAAAACACGTATGTGCCTCCCCCACCCACCCTTTTTAATAAAAAACCACATTAATAACATTGCTCTAATAACGTGCTCTTGAGACATCTGTTAATTGTATGCAATGTCATATAAAAGTCCAAATATGTCCTAATGCTCCCGGAGCAGTGAAAAGCACTCCTCAACGGAGCGCTTTGTTAGAATAGCCTACCATATAGTTTTGTTTTGGGTCTATGGTAAGCTTGTGATCAACTTCGTCTTCGTATGGTTGCACCATGCTTTTTAGAGGGAAGCAGGCCTTGTTTTCCAGTTCATCAGCTAATTCTCTAGCACTGGACAGCGCTGTCAAAAATTGGGAATACAAGGAATTCCACAAAGTAAGGCCTCAAAATTTTACCCCCTTTCAGGAATTGATCTGCTGAGTGAGGTCAGACAAGGTTTGCTGTCTGCTGTTCTGGAAATTTCCCGATGTGCAGATAAGCTGGTAGCTTGCAGATGCAGCACAATAAGATAAACATTTTAAATTTTAAATAAATAAAAAATGACAAAATGAATAAATCCCCAATAAAGGGATAGTTACCCCAAAAATGAAAATTCTCTCATAATTTACTCACCCTCATGCCATTCCAGATGTGCATGACTTTCTTTCTTCTGCAGACCACAAAATAAGATTTTTAGAAGAATATCTCAGCTCTGTAGGTCCATACAATGCAAGTGAATGGGTGTCAAAATGTTGATGCTCCAAAAAGTGCATAAAGGCAGCATAGAAGTTATTTATTACTTCAGTTGTTAAATCCATATCTTCTGAAGTGATCTGAAAGGTGTACGTGAGAAACATATCAATATTTAAGTCAAATTTTGCTAGAAATTCTTCTCTCCGCCCAATAGGATGCGTATGCATGAAGAATGTGAATCACCAAAAACACAAGAAGAATGTAAATGTTAAAGTGAAGACTGACTGAGCAGGGAGGAGAATTAATATAAAAAATTACATCCTATCATATCACATATACCATTGATTTAACCACTGGAGTTATATGGATTACTTTTATGCTGGCTTATGTGATTTTTAGAGCTTAAAAATATTGGCACCCATTCACTTGCATTGTATGACCTACAGAGCTGAGATATACAATTATGCATTTGGCAGATGCTTTTATCCAAAGTGACTTACAGTGTACTTATTACAGGGACAATCCCCCTGGAGCAACCTGGAGTTAAATGCCTTGCTCAAGGACACAATGGTGGTGGCTGCGGGGATTGAACTGGCAGTCTTATGATTACCAGTTATGTGCTTTAGCCTACTATGCCACCGCCACTCAGATATTCTTCTAAAAATCTTCATTTGTTTTCTGCAGAAGAAAGAAAGTCATACACATCTGGGATGGCATAAGGGTGAGTAAATGATGAAAGAATTTAAATTTTTTGGGTGAAGTATTCCTTTAAATCATACTGTATTATTAATGTTCAATGTATTTCATAAAAATTTTTTTTAAAAAACAACGCTTTGTTACTGAAACACATTTTTAGATCAAAGAAAGAGAAAGGGGCCGTTCACACTGAATGTTTGAGTTAAAAATCTAAAACAAAAGAAAAACTTAGATGCAGTGCCAGGAAAAGAGCAGAAATCAGACCTTGAGATGTATTAGCAGTTTAAGTTAACTTGACATGGTGTCTAAAAACTCTGCACTTCTGCACGTGTCGCTAAATAAAGCGCACCGGTCAAGTCCGTCTAGCGTGAAAAACCAAGTGAACGGACGTCGCAACGCAAGCCATTGAAAAGCTCAAAAGTGCATTTTTTAATGCTGCAACAGGCTGTATTATTGTCATATACATATTTCCACCCCATTACCTCTAGGGAGCACTAATGTGCGACATGAATGTTTTGAGGCCTTATTTTGTTATTTTATGTAATATAAATGCAGAAGTGATGGTTATTTAGAAAAGTTCAGATTCTAAGCTTTCAAATGAACCTCATATGCCTGACTTATGTATAAGGGGACTTTAATGTTTTAAGCTTAAACTTTTTTCGTGATATAGCGCCCCCCCCCCCCACCTTGGACCTGACTAACCGGTGATGACAGGAATTAAATCAGCTTTGTTTACAGCTGAGTGCCAGTACCAGGGCCCAACAGAATGAAAGAGAACTTTAGGTGAGGAAGTACAGAGAGCGCACAATTTTTTAGGATTGCATCATCTCCTGCATTTAAAGGAGAAACTGTGCCTGTAGTGAACAACAGGCACGTGTTGGAAGACTAAATAGAAAAAAACTAAGAGCCTTGTCGGTGTCCTTGCTTGGTGGACTTGAGCAGGTAGACTTGCATCACGGGTGGACTTGCATCACGGTGCTTCCGCTAACACTTCCATGACAGTGTCGAGGACACCACTGCAGACTCCTATTGACAAATCGCTTTCCCCACTATTCATGTGGCACCACTGAAACCTGCCTCTCCATCCACTCAAATCTTGAGCTCCACTTCCTTCTTGAAACATGCCACTTCGATCCAATTTAATAAAGAACAAGAAACAATGGAAAACATACACTGTTCCTGTGACATGAATTTACCAAAAATTCAAAAGTATTTGGTTTTTTATGTTATTTCAAGTGTTTTTTTTTTGTTTTTTTTCACCTCTCCCAGAAAAGCTGTTCCAGTCATTGTTTGATGTTTTCACAGGGGTATACTGCAGTGTCATTTTCACTTTCATTGGCATAAGCATTCTGGAGACCATGCTTGTGGATTTTCTGATGACTAGAGGAGCTGAGACCAGATCAGCAGGACCAGTGGAAACCACAGCTGCTATTACAGGCCAAGATGGTAAGTGTCTACCTGGCATATGATTATGAGGAGCATTTTCATTCTATCTTTGTTTCACAAAAGAAGGTTTATAAGTCAAATTAAGTTAAAGTTGGTTTACCTAGTCACTTTGGTAGACAAGCACATGCTAAGAAAATGAATTTTGTCTTTGAAAAAAGGATGCATGAATTTTACACCAACATCAGCTGTTAAATTAACACTCCTTGGAGTTCATTTGGGTCCCACTAAGCCGTTTTAAAACTACACTTTGTTGTGTTAAATGTTGAGTTGCTCAAACAGTTAATTAAATAAAGAAGGTACACTCTCCAAGTGAAGATTGGTAATAAGTGTTGACACCTGGTGATAAGAAGAGTCTACTGAAGGAAAGTGGGAAGGACAAGAACAGGAAAACAAGAGAACAAACTAGCAGACACCTCTACAGCCTAAGATGGAAATAAACTGCAAATAAATTAGGTTATTTCAATATATCACGGGAAAATGAAACTGCTCTAAAAACAGTTGCCATGCTATATGTAATTAGCAATTTGGGGTTCTTTTTACTTTTCATATGTGCTCAAAAGGATTTACTCTATTTAGTGATTTTTTTTATTATTATTATTTTCATTTACAGTCACCATTATGGTAATTAGTGTTCTTTTACTTGTCTTAAACTTGTGTTAAACCAACATGTTTTAATTGCATTTAATTGTTTTTTCATTTCATAAATTCATTGAAACTCATTGTTGTGAATTAAGCATTTAAAATGTTTTAAAGGCCTAAACTTTCAGAGGGATCCAACAACTAATCAACGCAATCTAAATATCACTTAAATTATAAAAATCAATTATGAAAATTAATACATTTTTAATCGATAATTTAATTATGATTAAATAGTTGGATATCTTTGCTCTAGCATGATGAACCTCAAGTGACGTCACTTTAAAGTTGTGAAAACATGTTTCTATGGGAGGAAAAAGACATTTGAAAAATGACTGAACTGCATCTGAAAAGAACCAAACCCAAGCACTTTATATAAAACATTTTAAATGTAAATATTATAAACTCAAAGTCATGCAAGTTTCCATTTATATTTGGCAAAACAACAAGTTCAAAACAGCAAGAGAGTCATTATTACTTTAAATAGGCTTACTGCACAGAGCAAGTGCATGCACATGCATGTCAACAAAACGGAGTGTGATGACAGAGAAAGGGTCTGCAAACATTTTGACTAAAATATTGATTTTGATAAATGAATGAATGAATGAACGTTATATTTATATAGCGCTTTTCTGACACTGCACTCAATGCACTTTACACAGTGAGCAGGGAACTCTCCTTATCCCATTAAATATATACATAAAAATACATTAAATATATTAAATACATTAAAACTGTGGACAAACACTTGTTTTTTGTTTTTGTTTTTTATAATGTGAAAAGCATATGCAATTTATATTGCAATATTTTTTGCATACAATGCATAACACACACCTTTACATTTAGATTTTTTTGCAGCCTTCAATTTGCACATTGAGGACAACATTCGACAAGATGTACAATAATGTTTAAAAATACATGACATAGGGAGGCCTGGGTAGCTCATTGAGTACTGACGCTGATTACCACCCCTGGAGTCATGAGTTCGAATCCAGGGTGTGCTGAGTGACTCCAGCTAGGTCTCCTAGGCAACCAAATTGGCCCGGTTGCTAGGGAGCGTTGAGTCACATGGGGTAACCTCCATTGTGGTTGTGATTAGTGGTTCTCGCTCTCAATGGGGCGCGTGGTAAGTTGTGTGTGCATCGTGGAGAGTAGCATGAGCCTCCACATGCTGCAAGTCTCCGCGGTGTCATGCACAGGGAGCCATGTGATAAGATGCGTGGATTGACGGTCTCAGAAGCGGAGGCAACTGAGACTTGTCCTCTGCCACCCAGACTGAGGTGAGTAACCGTACCAACACGAGGACCTACTAAGTAGTGGGAATTGGGCATTCCAAATTGGGGAGAAAAGGGGATAAAAAAATAAAAAAATACATGACATTAAAAAATTTCATTTTTGCTTTTTAATTTGATTAATCAAAGAATTCATTGCCAGAAAGTAACCTATTATCAGAAAATTGTTTTATAATGTGTAGTATTAAATCATGAATGAATGAGTGATGTCATACCCTTGCAGGTTCACTATTGGCTGATTCAGTGTCTGATTTAACTGGTCTGGTTATTTTGTGAAACAGCATTGTAGTCCTTATTTCACAACACTTAAGTGTCACCTCAGTCAGCACATAAGAATCAGGCTTAGACTTTAATGACAGTTGCTTGTAGTACCTTTATAAAAAGCTTCTACTCTTATACAAGTCCTACTTTTTGCTAAAAAAAAAATTTGACACTTAAGTCAAAGCTTAAGACCTGTTCCTAAGAGCATTTCTGAGAAATGTGGGTTTGAGCTCATGACTGTGGCTCTATGAAATTGTCAGTACGCTCTATTGGGGTGTGCTGACCGGGATATAGCAATGCAGCTTCCGATGTTTAAGTCAACTGCCTTTGAGCTCCTGGTCCTAGGTTTAACTGGGTTGTTTGCTAACATCATTGTTGCTTAGATACTCCTTGTCACAACTGCAAGGATTTAAGTGCTTTCTTCATCTGGATTCTGGAACATTTAACCTATGTAAAAGCCTCGGAATTAATCAGCGCCCACTCTACGCTCTCCAAAGCGATCTCATAATGTTCACTGGTCTTCGCCTACCTCCATTCCATCTATCTGGACTAACAGGCATGACTCACATATATCATTGTCACTGCTTACATGCCGTGGAATAAACTTGAACTCCCTGAGACCTATTAACAAGGACAATAATTACTCTGCATCTGTATACAAGCGGATACAGCCACGAATCCATTCTGCTCTACTTAACACTCACACATTAACTGGCAAAGGAACATTTCTCAGAGATCTAATCTCTAATAAAGATTGGACATGCTTCTACTCACAGAAACATGGCAAATCCCTAATGATACTGTGGAACTAAATTTACTTACACCTCCTGGCTACTGTTGCCTGACTAAGCCCTGAAGTAAGAGTAGGGGTGGAGGCCTGGCAGTTGTTTATCATTCCAGTCTTAATATTGGGCAGATTGATTTTCATGAGGTTACATCTTTTGAATATTTGGTATTTAAGCTTGTTGGTCCCTCTCCTCTGCTTGTTGTACTAGTCTATAGGCCTCCAAAATGGTCACACACTTGTCCTGTTATGCTCCACTGGCCTTGATGATGTTGCTGTAAAAGCACTTGACTTAAGCGTATCTGATCATAAACTGTTTGAATTCTCCCATAATGTTTCTGTTTCTGAATAAAACATGAAAGCATCTATTAACTATCATAATTTGAAGTCTGTTGATCGAACCTTTGTTCTACCACTCTGTCAGCTTGTCTATCCTACCCATATGATATTCTTGATGAATATTTTGTGTTTGCTCTGTCTTGAATGAACATGCTCCCTTAAAATCTAGGCTTGTTCCTTCCTCTCACTCTTCACCATGCTTCAAACCTGAGCTCAGGGCAAAGTAAAGAAAGGGTCACCGTTTAGAGCAGCTCTCTAATCCTCATTCACACTGGGCTCTGATCCCGGGGCATTGGCGGGATCAATGCCGGGGAGCCTTCTGTGTGAACGCAAGACGGTGCTGGAATGCCCGAAAATTTTATCCCAGGATCAGACCCTAGTAACATTGTCGGGGTCAATCCCGGGATGTGTCTGTGTGAACAAAAGCAGAGCTGACACCGTGAAGGGTGTGTGTCGTAATGACGACGTATTTATCATGCGAAGTTATAAGTTTGTGTGCAGAATAGAGATTCAATAGAGTTTCACTGTGTACCACGGATTTAAAAACATACGGCTGTCATAAACCGTTGCCATTTTTTTTTTTCATTCACAGCACTGTCAGGATTTTTTTCAGATTTGTTTTTTTTATTATACAAGTAAAAAAAAAAAAACATTTCCATTGTAAATATTAGTTAAATAACAATCGGCTAAATTTACAGCTTCAACCTGATGTGATAAAATAAAATACATTTTTCCATTCAGAGTGCAGCACACCGAATGTCTGAACTTTATTTCCCCCTCATATATGGTGCGGTTGAGGTCCACGATGTAGGAATACTTTGGGTATTTAAAAATTATAATGATGGTTACCCAGTTTGTAAATTGTGACAAAACAAGTGCTGTCTCATGCAGGGAACACTCCAAACCTGAAGTAGGGGAGAGCTGTGGCTTTGTTGTATATTCACTGTCAAGTGTCAAAATGACTGCTATATTATACATGACAAAGTTAATAAATGACTTTTATTGACATAATATTTTAGTTTATCTTCTTTATTTTAATTAGATGAGATACAGTTGTTGGAGGGGGATTTTACGCTGTAATATGGTCATGTTACAACATGTCCCGTTGTCGGTTGTAACCCGTAGGTTGTAACATTTTACTTTCCTTTTTTTCCAGGTAGACAGCTGTATTCATAGAACAAGACCACATATTTGTACCAGACATGTGTAAAATTAATGTGAAAAAGGAAAAATAATTTGAACCCCAAGTGTATTTACACAAACTTAAGAAAACTAAAAAGTGTTAGTTTGTGCTCCGCTCTCCCCTACAACCTCCGTGAACATCATTCCACAGAATTTGTGAACATGATAGGTAGGCAAAAGACCCCCTTACATAAGAAACACAACCTGATACACTTTTACCAGATCTGAAATTACTCCGTATAGCTTTTTAGTTCGCCACAGCACTTGCAATCTTACGACAGTTAAATTCATTTATTGCTATTTTCCAACACATTAAGTTCCAAATGATACATTTCTGGTTTTCTCCAAAAATAGCTTTTATTTTCAAATTTGCATCTTGTAGAAATCATGATCAAAAAGATGATATTTGCCTCAATGCTTCTCAATGCTTAATCGCAGCGCAACAGTTAGCATGCAATGTGTATATTACTAATATGTTTTATTTGTAAAGTTTTAAAAAGTGCTTAAGGCTTACAGAAAAAAATGGCAGCACTAGTCCAAAAACAACAACAACGGAAAACGGATCAGTGACGTGCACAGACCTTATCAGGGACAGGGGAAGAAGGAAGAAAAAAGGCACTGATTTATTTATTTATTTTGAATGAGTAGTAATTATATATACTTCATTTATTTTCTTTTTGAGCATTTTTCTTGTATTATAAACTGTACTTTTTTTTTTTTTTTTTTTTGCTTTATCACAAGTAATAGCCTATTGTTATATTTCTCACAAAAAGCACCATGGTAATACACTTGTTGTTTTTTAATTTATTTTCAGACATGGTCTGTGATAACCCCATGTTTATGACATATGTCATAGTAAAACCATGGTATTTTTTAAAGTACCTTGGAGTACCATGACAGTATCATCAACGAATATAATAATCATTCAGTAGCATGGTATTACCCTGGTAACAGCACATTGTATTTGTTTTTTGTTTTTTTTTATAGGGCTCTAAATGTTTTCTTGTCATCACTCTTTTCACTTTCATTTCTGCTTCCTCACTTCATCCAGTCATCATAACTGACACTTCTTATATTACTTTCTCTTTATTCCTTTTTAAGATTCATATGTTATTTTATTGTATTCTGCCATTAAGATTTATAAATATACAGGACAGCGTTAATATGGCGGAACCATGGTACAATGGTTCAAGATGGTACTACGGTTTTGAATGGTTTCATGGCAGACTACACGTCTAAAAAATGGTCTGAATGAGATTAGTCTAATGGCTGATTAATTTCAACAAAACCAAACTGGCTTTGGCTGAACCTGACAGCTCCTTCAATTTATGTCAATATTCTATAAATGACTAATTTAAATCACTGAAAGCGGAAATGCATTAGCAACTGAGTATTATTCTTTTGATGAACTTACAGCACAATAAATGAAGTGGACTTTTTATCTGACCTGTTACTCGTCTGAGGTAATGGCACTTCGATGCTCCGGGGCGATGCCACTCAAAAGCTTGTTCAAAATGAAAGTGAGAAAATGAATCTTTTCTCAGAGGGCCCTTCCATAAGACTGTTAGCGAAGGGTACATTCAGACAGTAATGCCATGTTTCCTTCAGAGTACCCCCTTAAAGGGCTCTGCAGTTCGGAGTAAGTAGGGAATAGGGAGGATCACTTGCGATTGGTATCCACCCCCGATCTGCTGTAGCGCACACTCTAAAATGCACCTCCACTTACTTTTCATTAACACGCCCGTGATTTACAAAGAAATCTCATAATAACACATTATTAATATTATTGTGAGATTATGAGATTTTGATTTTGTTTTAACTATTTTAATTTAATTGTTAAACTTTCTTCCCTTTTTCTGGACAACCAAAAGGGCACCTTTAGATCTGTGAACAAAAGAGGCAGGGGCTTGTGCCCCTGCTGCCCCCGTTCTGTGCACGTCACAGAAATGAATAATCATTTTTGATTGTAATAAATGCTAATGTCTGAAGAAAAAAAATATAGTTTTACCTTTTCAGCGTAGTTAGTTTTCTTTATTTTTAAGAAGGTAAGCCCATTTAGAATCAAACTAAATCACAAACGCGATTACTGAATCGAACTTAAAGGAATGTTCCGGGTTCAATACAAGTTAAGCTAAATTGACAGCATTTGTGGCATAATATTGAATACCACAAAAATTTATTTCGACTCGTTCCTCCTTTATAAAAAAATAAAAAGGTAAAAATCAAGGTTACAGTGAGACACTTACAATGGAAGTGTATGGGAAAAATAAAAGTGAATGTGGCCAATTTTTGGAGGGTTTAAACACAGAAATGTAAAGCTTATCATTTTATAAAAGCACTTGCATTCATTCTTCTTCTAAAACTTGTGTATTATTTTAGCTGTAAAGTTGTTTAAATTGTCATTTTTACAGTTGTTTTAGGGTTTGTTGACATTACATCGTCATGGTAAAGAAGTTTTATTTACAATTAGCTATAATTTTACACAGAAAAGGTTTATAAGTTATTTTATCACACTAAAATCATGTTAACATGAATATCCTTTATGTCTTGTGGTTATATTTTTGTAAAAGTGAGTATTTTAAAGTACAAAAATCCATCCAAAGTGTCTCACTGGAACCAAGAATTTTGTTTTTTATAAAGAAAAGGAGGAACAAGTTGAAATAATTTTTTGCACTAATCAACACTATGCCACAAATTCTTTTGATTGAGCTTAACTTGTACTGAACATTTCTTTAACTGTTGAAGGGCAGTATCATTAAAAATTATATATATATATATATAAACATTTTCTATTATTTAACATTAAAAGGTGCTATGTAATATTTTTACTGTATTAAATCATAAAATGACCATAATATGTCATTAGAGAATTAGGAAACATGCTAGGTTGAAATACTGGGTTCTCCGATAACAATGCTACAGCCAGTATATTCTAATTTGAAGTTTCCATTCTGGGCCAGAATGTCTGTTTATGTTTTGGCCTCTGTGTTCCCGCCCACTGCCCACTCACCAATAGTATTTTGACACTGCCGGGTTGCCAGATTTGAACAAGTTTGTGGGCAAACAACACTGCGTGCTGCAGCCATGGAAGCCAGCAAACAAACTGGATTAGAGATAACAGATTCCACCTGACCTAAAAAGCCTCGCCATCCATCTAAAAACCACCATTACCACAGGCGTAGTAAAACAAGGATAGATATTGGAGATGCCTTTGGAAGATGGAGACTGTAACGAACTCAGACTAGAGGTCGGGTTAGAATCCATTATGCAGGAGAGTTTAATGACCAAATCCAAATCAGAAGGCTCAAACGTGGTCAGTACAACAGGCAGAAGTAGGTAACAGACAAACAATCCAATAAGGTCAACAAGACAAAAAGGGTAATCCAGAAACGTGAATCCAATAAACAGGCAGAAGATCATAACATGAGGCAGGTGAACTGGCAATACTTCACAATATGGGAGTGTGAATGCATAGCTTATATACGCAAGGCAAACAGGAAGTGACATGGCAGGAACTGATGTGGTAGGAAACAGGAAGTGACAGTTCAGAATTCAGGTGAGGGCTCCCTCTGGTGAACGGGAGACTGCTCAGAGGTTACAGAGACAGCTTAAAGCCCAGAAATCCTTTAAAAAGGATGCTGAGTTGGCTAATTTGCTTGTCAACATTCTGGCAACCCATTTGACCTGGATGGAGACTATATTAAGCTCTCCCTGACCGTTCAAAACCTTGGTATAATTTTTGATTCTGAATTATCATTTAATGCTCATATCACAAAGATTGGAATCTCAATTTAAAAAATATGTAAACTTAAAGAGAAGGAGAGAAATAGAAATTATCCATTCATGAAGTAACCAAAAAAAAAACTTTCAGACCATTTTTTCTTTTTTTGCATTTGGATTAGTATGGTCTGGAAACAAAACTGTAAAGCGTTACATGGAGCATGTTTAGAACACCAACATCACATGCATAATATTACACATGAAACTCACAGTTTTTTCTGTAACAGAGTTTCAGCAAACATTTCCTATCAAAGAATCATATTGTGCTTTATATTTCTTCACAGATGTTCCTATTTTCCTCATAGATGGTGTAAGAGACTCTAGAGTTATAGATGGGAATGTAGAGCAGTCACGTACCCTCAACTCTCTGAAGACACCCCTGTGCTGGACCAGAGTGGCAAAAATCATAGATGTGACCTTCCGTGTTCTTTACATAATCACCATTATTGTGTTTCTGTCCATGCTTGGCAAGGTTTGGTATTCAGATAGATATCCTCCATTGTGATATCATCTTTTATTCTAGGTATGGCACATAATAATATATTTTATTCAGTCTTTATAACAGGATAATTATTAGAATACAGAATGGCTTCCATGGTACATTCATTTTATTTGTATTCATTGTGGGTTCTATTTCAGCATATTTATATTTTTTGCTCTCATATTTACTTTTTACTATTTAGTTTGTGCATATAAGATTATATCCTGAACTCAGTTTATTTAAACTTTAAACAAATATATACAATTTATTCATGTACCTTAATTTGCAGTTGTTTTTTGTTGAATCATTTACTGACCCTGAATATATTTGATGTCAATCTGGAAAATTCAATAGACTCTTGAGAGATGTTGCAGTGAAGCCATGTTGCAAATGGACAAATTAAAAACTTTGCTTTAATCCATATTTGTAAAACAGCATTACATTATTTCTTTTTGCTAAATTAAACTTAATTGTTTTATTAATCAAGATGGTGAATTTTCATTATTCTGCCTACAAATGCATTCTTTTGATGAGACTTCGATGAGGAAAGGAGTGATTACACAAACTGTATATTCTACACAGCACTGGGGCTAATGCCCTCC
The DNA here is from genome assembly GCF_019703515.2 of Myxocyprinus asiaticus. Classification (NCBI taxonomy): domain Eukaryota; kingdom Metazoa; phylum Chordata; class Actinopteri; order Cypriniformes; family Catostomidae; genus Myxocyprinus; species Myxocyprinus asiaticus. The sequence goes on along the minus strand of NC_059357.1, from coordinate 44,632,730 downwards.
TAAATGTGTTGTAAAGGGAAGTTTGCAGAATTTGTTTGCAGAACGTTCTGTCTTTATACAATTGTGATGGATGGCAGTCATAGTATGTACATACAACCTAGTATCACAGTGAACATACAGTATTTACTAAGCAAAAAAACAAATTGCTTAACAGCAATATTAACATTGTTAAATGAACACTCAGTGTAAATATGGATAAAAATTGCCAAAATAATGTTGTGATTTTAGGATCTGACTTATGATTGTAAGGTAGTTGTTCAAGCTGTAGAAATGCCAAGGTGACTGAAGAAATATTAACAGCAAGATGGTGTAAAACTGTGCATTTCATGTCTATTGCCACCTGCTACTTAAACCAATGACAAAAATAAACATTGCAGTAAGAATAGCTAAATATGTAGGAGAGCATTATTTAGAACCGTAATATGACCTTATTGTAATGCAGTATGTACTTAAATGTTTAATCTTAATATTAGTTACACAGTGAAATTAAACTTGACATGGATTAAAAAGTAACTGTTTAATGACAGTAAAGTCATAAGATTACAGTAGATGGGTACAATTTAGATATCATCTGAAATATGTCTATAAAAACCAGTATGCATACTACCTGGGTTAAAGAGAATGTAGGATAGAAAGGGCAGAGAGAGAGAGAGTTGCCATTGAAAGCTAGGAGATTGGTATGATGGCCCGTATCTGAGTCGTCAAAGAGCAGAGCCCAGAGAGAAGAGCCGGAGAAAAGACGACATGGTAAAAAGGGTTGAAGAGCCAAGAGCCTAAGTAAAAATCCTCTTTTATTCCTTCCACGATCATGTGACCAGATACATTTAAACCGATCAATCAGCAGACCACCTTTAACCCCGCTTTATTTAAGTTGTGACCATTTGCAGAGCCCCAATACACAAAACCGCAGCCAATAGGCTGATATCACTATCAGCATCACTCTGGAATGCAGAAGGTCTCGTTTCATAAAGGAAATAAGCGGTTGTGACACAGAACTGAATTTCTTTGTTAATTTTAAACTAGAACTAAAATTAAACTCCCTGTTCAGTAGGGGGTCCTGCTCGTCCCACTCTGAGCAGGATCCGCACCCTGGGTCTTCAGCATGGGAGGCGTGCACGCTAATGAGGAGGCTAAAGCCTTTAGTGTCAGTCACTAGTGCACCACTCGTAGCTACCTTCCAGCTGGCTACAATTACATATGCATGAAGAATGTAAATCACCAAAAACACAAGAAGACTGTGAAAGTTAAAGTGGAGACTGACTGAGCAGGGAGGAGAATTTATAGTAAAAATGGACTTAAATTTTGATCTATTTCTTACCAACATATATCATCTCGCTTCTGAAGACATTGATTTAACCACTGGAGTCATATGGATTACTATTAAGCTGCCTTTGTGCTTTTTGGAGCTTTACATTTTTGGAACCCATTCACTTGCATTGTATGGACCTACAGAGCTGAAATATTCTAAAAAGTTCAGCAGAAGACAGACATACACATCTGGGATGGCATGCGGGTGAGTAAATGAGAGAATTTTCATTTTTGGGTGAACTATACCTTTAAATAAAGTCTTATATGTTTGGTTGTACAGGTGGATAAATCAGGGGTCAAACTCATTTAAGGTGAGTGGCTGAATTGGATAAAACCATCACTTTTCTCAGGACAGCTTTATTTTTTTTCCCCTCTTTTTTGTTAAACCCATGGTGAAACCATGTAGAACACATTATCTTTTGGGTAATACAAAGTAGCCTACAGGTTCACTTTATGCTGCTTTAATATCAGGGTAAAACAAAAAAGGAACATTGAATATATTTCAAATTATTATTCGTATACTAATTATTAACCAGAGGCATTCAGATTGCATGCAGGGCCAACATACGAAATAGGTAATGGAAACTGGTAACATTACTAGCTTTTATAAGCCCTAAAACTGATCACAAATCATGCTTAGAATAGTAATAATTTTAATTTACAGATATGAAGTCTGGTAGCATGGAATCGGTACTGATGTATCATATCAAATAATCAGTCAGTGGAGACAACTGAAGAACAACCAGTGGCGGATCTAAACACTTTTCATGGGGTGGAATGCAGACTATGAGGGGTGGCAACACCAAAGCGCCCATTCGTAGTTCTTATGGATCAAGGTACCAAGCTTCATTGCAACAATTACTAGTTCATTAATTGGTGTCACTAACAAATATCCATGAATTTGCAATACAACTGCATTTCCACAGGAACCACATATACACTGTAGTAACCATTTTGCTACCGATTTGCCAACATTAAAAAAATTTTTAAAAAAAATCTCCAGAGTACTTTAATGACACGACAACTCAGGAGCTTGATGAACCCAGATGCGCAGGTTTTACACTGGACACAGGAAAAGCAGGTAAGCATTCAGGTATAGTAAAGTCTTAGACAGTCTATGATCAAACAGTGAACCAAGGCAGAAGGCACAAATCCATAAATGGTAATTTCCAAATCAACACGTGCCCAAACAGGTAAACAAGAGACAGGGTCACAGGTGAGTCACGTTCATAAACAGAGGAGCAGATTAGTATATCAAAACACGATATACTTGATTTTCAGTGTTCTCAAAGTCATGTCTGCGTGTGATTAAAACTCGGGTGAGTGAGAGCAGGTGACTGACAGTGAGGGAGAGCCCGGTGTGCTTGTAACAAGTACCAAGACATTGTCTATTAAACACATCAACAAATTCTAAATGTTCCTTAGCTTGACATAAAACTGGCAATCTGGGCTAAACGTCACCACATTATGCAGGCCAAATAGTTTTATTTTGTTAAGTGTACCCATGGATGGAGTGTACAGGCATACCCAATGTTATTCTGCTAATAAAATCCTGTAGGCCTATCAACTTTGTAACAGCTGGAATAAACCATTTGAAAGGGAACATTAACACAAAGTTAGGTCTAAATAAAAATAAAATCTTGGAAAACTGTACTTTGGGTGGCAGTGTTGTGTAACTCATGAATATTAATTATTTTATGCACAATAAAAGATTCTTTTAAAATCACCTATTTTGATAAACAGTCATTCTTAATGACCGATTCAAGCACTCAAATAGATATTTCACATAATATGGTAATTTCATCTCTACATCTGCCACTATCAGTCTTGGGATTTTGTTAATCAGTAGATGAATACGTAGATCAGCAATTTAATCAGGAACATGACTGATTGGTCTAGCGGTTACTTTTTGCATCTAGTTTTTAGAGGTTCTGGTTTGTAATTCACCCAAATATAACTTTTTTATTGTAATAAACCAAGATTGCATCTGTATGTCAGTGGATGGGTGTTACACTTTAAAAATAAAATGCAATAAAAGATGCGGGGGAGATGAGAGTAGCGGAAACACAGACACGCGACAGCGACAACCACAAACTCTCCACTCCAGCAGCAGGAAACTGCACGAGAGCATCGGTGACCAAGATGGCACAGCACATGAACACCCGTCTCCCATCGCACAACCCAGCCATGAAACACTCAGTATATATATCCACCTTTTTCCTATGTCCCGTGATGCTTAGCAAGAAACATGAGCATTACTTCCATTGTCAAGTAAACACAGCTGTTGTTGCGGTGTACATCCATTCATTCTTTCATTATGGTGTTGGGATTTTGAGGACAGTGTGTATGATTTTGTGAGGACATAATTTACTATATCAGTGTGTTACTGAATGATAATAAACTGCAAAAAAGGCATAAAGACAAAGAAAGCATGAACAAAACCGGCTGCAGATGCAGTTGAGATTTAATCAAAGCACAAATGCAACATTTCGAGCAAAATAATACGTTGTTTTAGTGGAGTACCAGTGTTAGTTCAGCTTCAGATGTGTGTGCTTGTCATCTTGTCACCCTGCATGTTCAAATCAGACAGAGGAATAGCTGTGTAGTTCTCATCCTTGGGTATGTAATTGCTTTTTGAAATTTTCCGATCAGACGGATATTTCCTTTTAAATCCGCATGCAAGTTTAAACATTTGTTCGGTGGATGATTAACTGGTGAGAGGTGGTGCTTTACTGCTGTCCGAGACGCATCAGGACAGCATTTTAAACCTCAAATGCGATGTGGTTTTTGACTGCCTCTGTATGTGTTTTTTGTGGTCAAATCACAAAACATTTTGAACCCTGACCATTTGCGATCGGATCATCCGAAATGCGTCATATTACCAACTGTAAACAGGGTCTAAAATGACTGCAGCCAGAGCGAGAGAATGCTATAGAACAACTTCCGGTGGCAGTCTCACCCAAAGTTGTTTGCCCAGTAAGACCCCCAGGAAAAAGGTGGATAGGAAGGAAACACACTGCGTGCTGGTGCTCTCCATTAACAATCAGCTCACCTGGTTACCCCTCACCTGAGAATGATTAAGAGAGAGGGAGATAAAGACAAAACACATACTCTACATACACACAAACGATACGGCTGAGAATGGGGGACATATTTTGCTTTTCTATTTCCCAGAAAAGAGCATGAGCTGCAGAAGAAACTGCTTACACTAAATGACACTGATAACAGCCACAACATATATTTATCATAAAATTCAAAATAATACATTCCAGCACCGGATTGCCAATCAAAACATACACCGATCAGATGAAATAGAAACTCCTCCTGAAGAACTGGAGAAGTTTCATCTGGATTATACACATACCTGATGGCAGCTATTTCAGAAAGTGCAGAGGACATGTCTCAACTGACGGCAATATATCAAATAATCATTCAGTGAAGACTTAAAAAAAACTGAGAAATGAATATCTTACCTCTTTTTTCTCCAAGTATTTGTCCATATTGTCATATTGTTGTTGTGGTTGAGGAAATAAGATGAAAAAACCTAAGCACATGAGTACACAAACACTGCACATGTGCTGCAGTAGCAAGTACACGATTGGCTGCTGCTGTAACCCATCACGCCATTAGCCGCTTCTTTAACCTGTCACACAATTTCCACTAATATACTTTCACGTGATTGGCTACCACTGTAATCAATCACACGATCAGTCTGTATAGTCATTTGAGTGTCCGGTGAGAGCCGAGGCAGTTCGACATGAATAAACCCCTACACAATGTTAACATCTTACATTTATATTTTATACATTTGTATACTTATACTGGGGTGGCAGATGGCAGTGCCTTTTCTTAGGGTGGCATTTGCCAGACAGGGAAGTCAGGATCCAGACACCATGCTCCGGACATGAAACACAAGACAGCTCGCAACCTGGGCATGCAGCACAACACAAGGCGCACCCATGTTTGTGAGAGACAGACAAAGTATTGACGTGAGTGCATGCCACCAAGATGACATAAGCTCAATGCACCCACGTCAATAACAGACAGAATATGGAGCAAGAATGTCCGTATCCTGACACAGACCGAAACCGACAGGAAGTCAGGATCCAGACACCATGCTCCGGACATGATACAAGGCACACCGAAGAGCACATGGCAGGGAATTCAACCGAAACCATGCACTCACACAAAGACAGGCAATGAAACACAAGACAGACATGAAACGATGATGCCACGGTCCTGTCAGACAAAAACCCAAACTGACAGAGTGACAGGACCATTACAAGGAGTGGAATGAAAAGCTCCTGCAGCTCATTAAAAAGTAGGAGTCAACCTTTTCTCATTATAAGATGGACTGTGGAGAAGCCACTGACTTTGTCCACAAAATCCATTTGGTGGATGAGAAGCCCTTCCGCCTCCTTTATCGTTGTATAGCGCCCAGTCACTATAACAAATTGCTGACTGCCTTAAATGAACTGGAAAGGTATAATATTAAAGTCTCAGAGTGAATATGCATCTCCACTATTCTTAGTGTGGAAAAACTGAGACCTTCATATTTGTAGAGATTTCAGATGGTTGAATGCAAAAACAGTGAAAGATGCACACCCACCGTTACATCAGGCAGACACACTCGCAGCCCTGGCGAGTAATGTTTTTCACAACAATGGACTTGACTTCAGGCTTTTATAATATTCGCTTATACAAAGATCACAAGAAGTACACTTTCTCATTGGCTAAAAGGGAGACATTTCATGGCATGGACTGACCATAATCCTCTGACCTATATTCTAACCAAACCAAGACTGGATGCATGTGAACAGCGATGGGTGGCGAAGCTCGCAGTGTACAGCTTTGACCTGAAGTATGTTCCAGGCACAAAGAACATTGTTGCAGATGCCCTGAGCAGAAAGCCATTTGTTAAGTCATTGTAAAGTTTCAATGAAATGAAGCTGGAATAGGTGATTCCAACTCAGGTATGTCACTTTTATTTCATAAATTAAACATGTCCGCCTCAAGCAAGAAGGTAAAGCTTCAGAAAAGCCGATAGTGGCCAACACACACACACAGCTTGTCAGCTGGGTTCTCTCTCTCTTTCTGGGGTTTTGGGCAGCCTTTTATCTCCCCGCCTCTCACTGTGAACATAGAAATCACAATTAGCAGCAATTCATCTCAGGTGAAAACACTTACCGCTTCCTCTCTCCCCAGACGAACGCTCGGCCATGCCCCCCCACTTCTAGAGAGGAAGTCTGCGACAGCCATCTGCGCCCCCGGCCTATGGACCACCTCGAACTGAACGTTTTGAACCAAGCAAAACCCTTACTGCTTCCTCTCTCCCCAGACGAACGCTCAGCAACGTCCTCGCCCCCACAATCATGCATCAGTCAACGCCTGTTGATAGAGCCATATGTGTCACTCTTGGATTAGGTCAATGGAGTTATTAACAGTTCCATTCAGGATGCTTTCCATGTCACAAACAATTGCCAAAATATACAGGTCAATAGTGACAGCAGACCTACAGCCAATCTGCATGATGACTCAGATGACTCACATGCCAGATCCATCAATGCAGAGGAAGTTTCAGCTATCCTGGGTGCTGTGGATGAATATGCCTTTCACCTGTAGCCAGTCCAACATTGCTATTCCACTTACCAGGCTTGTCAGTCTTCAAGAGCAGGATAACAGTCAGCAGTCTTGTACTATGTTCTAAGACATAAACATCCTTCAAAGGGTGAGAAAGCAAAGGGACTTAGTTCTGTTACAGAGCACATAAAGCACTGGAAGAAGCTAAGAATTCTGAATGGCATGTTGTACAGAGTAAAAAAGGACCGACCGATGAATAGGAAACTTTTTCAATATGTTTTTCCTGCTTCCTTAAAGCACGACGTTCTCTATGGCGTTCATGATGCAGCTGGGCACCAGGGGAGTGCAAGAATTCTCTCTCTCGCTGCTGGAAGAATCTTTTGGCCAGGGATGAGTAAAGATGTCCATCTGTATGTAAAGAGCTGCCAGAGGTGTGTTGTTGGGAAAACTCCTGAGCTGGCTACTCACACACCACTTGAGCACCTTTGCACCTCAGAGCCTGTGGAGTTAGTATGTATTGACTTTTGGTGTGCTGAACAGAATTAAGGTAAAGTCGATGTACTAGTTCCTACCAATCATTTCACTAAAATGGCACATGCCTTTCCCTGTCGGAACCAGTACTCCAAGCAAGACACCATGGATCATCTATGGATTCCCGAAGAGGATTCATTCGGACCAGGGAGCAAACTTTGAAAGCAAAATCGTCCAAAACTTGCTTGAGATGACTGGCATTCAAAAGTCTCACACTACATCATACCACCCTATGGGAAATGGTATAGTGGAGCAGTTCAACAGGACCCTGGGAAACTCCTGATGGGATTACAACATCTGAGAAGTTCAGTTGTGATCAAAGTAGTTCAGAGCCTGAATACACTTCTGGACCTGAGAACAGAAGTGAGAGCTTACCTGTATTTGTGTTGGATGCATCCAGTATTTTGCAAGAATCTGACAGACCCATTCCTGTCATTTGCACAAAGCCCACTAGCAAGCAAACAGATCCAATCACCACACGCTTAGGGAGATTAGTCAGGCCCCCTAAATTACTTATTTGTTAGTAGGGATGTGCGGAATGATTAATTTCACTGATGTTTAAATGAAAATTTTGGAGTCGACTAGTCTAAAAAGACACCAACCATCAGAAACAGTCAAAAAAATTGTTTATGAGACCCATTTTTAATGTTGGTGTCTAGGAGTGGAAGAGGAAGAGAGGAGATGCAGGAGTAGAATCCTTTAATTATAATCGCTGGAGTGGAACAAACACTGGAGTGGAACAAACACTGGAGTGGAACAAACGCTAAACATTACAAACTAACAAAGTGACACTTCTTAAACTCAATGCAACACTTCAAGGACTGACAAAGGATGAACAGAACTAGAGGGTATTTATACAAACCATGACTAATGATGAAATGGAGAGCAGGTGAGGAGGATTGGAAACAGATGGAAGTGATGAGGGCAGTGCACTATGGGAAATGAAGTCCAGGGGAAAACTTCAAAATAAGAGTCCTTGAAGAAAATGAGGGAGACAGACTGTGACATTACCCCCCCCCCCCTTTAAAGGGCGACTCCTTGCGCCCAACGACAGATGAGGAGGGTATGATGATGCAGAAGGATCCAAGGATGATCAGGAGACCTAGGGGGCAGCTTCAAGGCTGGGAAAGGATCTGGAGGCCTGGGGGCCAGCTTCAGGGCTGGGAATGGATCTGGGGGCCAGCTTCAGGGCTGGGAATGGATCAAGGGGCCTGGGAGGCAGCCACAGGGCAGGGACTGGGTCAGGAGGCCTGCGAGGCGACCACAGGGCTAGGACTGGGTCTGGAAGCCTGTGAGGCGGCCACAGGGCAGGGACTGGGGCAGGAGGCCTGGGAGGCGGCCACAGGGCAGGGACTGGGGCAGGAGGCCTGGGAGGCGGCCACAGGGCAGGGACTGGGGCAGGAGGCCTGGGAGGCGGCCACAGGGCAGGGACTGGGGCAGGAGGCCTGGGAGGCGGCCACAGGGCAGGAGGCCTGGGAGGCGGCCACAGGGCCGGGACTGGGGCAGGAGGCGGAACCGCTGGAGGAGGAGACTCTGGGGTAGCGGGCGGAGCCGAGGAAGAGTCTGAAGGCGATGATTCCATGGTTGTGGACATGGGCAGAGACTGGGAAATGACCTCTGTGGTCGTGAGCACTGGCAGAGACTGGGGAAGAGTCCTTTTTCTTCTCCTCCTCTTTCAGCCAGCAGGGACCGTGGTTACAGGGTCGGTTGAGGCTACAGGCACTGGGATGGTCAAGGCTATAGGCACTGGCTCTGGGACGGTCGAGGCTACAGGCACTGGCTCGTTAACCGTGGCAGGCTTGGGCACTGGCTCGTTAACCGTGGCAGGCTTGGGCACTGGCTCGTTAACCGTGGCAGGCTTGGGCACTGGCTCGTTAACCGTGGCAGGCTTGGGCACTGGCTCGTTAACCGTGTTGCTGCTGCTGACTGCGGCAGGGAATCAACCACCGGAACCAGGAGAGGATGAGCCCCCCCCAAAAAAAATGTATTTAGGGGAATAGGATGGAGAGGAGTTACCATGGAGATAGGGGGCATGGAAGGCACGGAGATAGAGGCCGTGGAAGGTGTGGAGATAGGGGCCATGGAAGGCGCAGAGGGAGGAGTCGTGGAAGGCTGTGAGGGATCTACCACCAGGACTTTGTGAGGGTCTTCCTTATGGGTAGGTAGAAGTGAGAGGAGATGTAGGGACAGTGTGGCTCTGATATATTCCAAAAATGAAAGATTCTCTGAAAGTTCAAGCCCATCCCATAGATGGAACAGAGGTAGGGGTCCATGATATCGGAGGAAGTGTCGAGTTGACTGAACTTGGCAGTGTATTCTAGGAGAGGAAGGTCTTGTTTAAATAAGTCCATGAATAATCCGGTAATCTCCATGATTTGTCTGGGTCTGGATGAGTGGGAGAGGATTAGAGGGATCGCTGGAGTAGAGGAGGATGTTGGGAGGAACTGGTAAGTAAATCCATATTTCTTTGTTGTGGGTCAGTCCTTCTGTAACGTTGGTGTCTAGGAGTGGAAGAGGAAGAGAGTAGATGCAGGAGTAGAATCTTTCTAACCTTTAATTATAATCGCTGGAGTGGAAAAAACACTGGAGTGGAACAAACGCTAAACATACAAACTAACAAAGTGACACTTCTTAAACTCAACGCAACACTTCAAAAACACAACGTAACACTTCAAGGACTGACAAAGGATGAACAGAACTAGAGGGTATTTATACATACAATGACTTATGATGAAATGGAGGGCAGGTGAGGAGGATTGGAAACAGATGGGAGTGATGAGGGCAGTGCATTATGGGAAATGAAGTCCTTGAAGAAAATGAGGGAGACTCACCTGAGACGGCTATCCTGTGCTTGAAAAAGCCTGCTCAGTGGAAAATTTACATACAAGCATGCACAGATGTAAAGACTCAAATGTGTAAACATCCATAGGGACTTTCAAACATTTGTAAATCCTATTCCCACACCACCACCGAAGTGATTTCATAGCTTCTTAACTTTGCTGAGTTTGCTTGTCTAGTGAGAGGACATTTTCCTGCGCACGCCACGAGTGAGAAAGGGAAGAAGCACGTGCAGCCTGAGGTGAAATTAAGTTTTGTATCTGCTCCAGATATCCTCTTTTTAAAATAATATTTGTATTATTAATTCTATTTAAAATATGTTACATTAACATGTGTTGGGCCTCATGTATTCAGATAGAAGACAAAGGCAGGCCTAACACAGTCGTAAAAACCTAACTCAGGCCCCCACATTCCAAGTCGTAAATTATACTGATAAAAATCGCGCCAAAATCAAACAAAGGGAGTCCAAAACAGACTACAAATCCCATGAAGCCTTGCTCACTAAAGGATCGAACTCTCAACTCCTATTGGACGAGGCACACAACAGAACGTCCCGCAAACCATGACATCATCAGGAGTAGAAATATCTCTGAAATGCTTCCGGGATTTGCTTCCAGCAACTTTGTTTGCAGTGTGTAGACGCAGCTCATCGCTGCTCTCAGGTGCAACCTCATGGCACAAGGAAGTAACGTCCGACTTGAAACTGTAGCCATACAATCTCCATCTTGTTGGACGAGTTTAGATTACTCTGTGTTCAACCGAACACTCTAACGGATCTGAAGGAGACTGCCGAGCAATCCGCATTTTCATCCGTTTGCCTGCAGAAGTGAAGAGATTAAAGATTTCTCTTCCATCTTCAATCAAGTCGACATTTCTGAGTTCTCCGCCAGCCCACCGAGAATCAACAGCCGTGCCCACCAACAGAGTGAGGAAACGGCCACCAAGGAACTGGGTCGGAATTAAAGGACGGATGAACACACATTCTGTCCTCATGTGATTCAAGTAAGAGGTTTATGTCTGGGCAGAGATAGAATATTATAGTATGTTATTCTTGTGTTTCAAGGTTTTTGCTTGTACAGTTTACGGACCGCCATGTCCGCTCATTATTAATACTCAGGGTATTAATTATCACGAATTTGTTTTGCTTTATTGTGGTCCAACCAAATTGGACTGTTGTGCATTTTCGCCATCACGGGTGAAACCGGCAAACTGAGTTATCCATTAAAGAGTCAAAGAACGCGGGACTTTTACGAGCCATCCACCACGTCTCTGAGTGATAAACTAACAGCTGCTTTCTCTCCCACGATCGCGAAATCGGCTTTAGGGCCGTCACTTAATTCTCTCTCTCTCTCTCTCGTACTAACCACACACACACACACACACACACACACACACACACACACCTTATGTGTTATAGGATTATTTTTATTTCCATATCTAATCATATCACTGTTTAGTTTGTAGTTGTAAGTCGGAAGTTTATTGACTGCATTGTATTAATTATTTGATATTACTGCATAAATAAACTTAGTTTATATTACAAAGAGAAGTGTTTTGGTTTGTTTTGCATACGCCTGTGTCATGCTGACGGGATGTCAGTGCTCAGATTCAAACCTTCATTCATTGTTTTTATTCCCTGAAAATTGATATTCTTCGGATGTCGATTTTTCTATGAAAACAATCTAATATTGAGACTGTTTTACTATTTGGTTATTAGTCCCTGATTCCAGGGTGGTGCCCCGTCAATTTTAATCCTCATTAATATTCTATTGATTTTTGATAATTGATAATTATCTTTAATGATTGTTGAATTTGAATGATCAATAAGCTAGTGTTAATTTTAATTAATGTTTCATCGATGTTAACAATTAACGATTATCTTTGATAATTGTTGATTTTAAAGGATTAAAAAAGCTAACATTGATTCTCATCAATGTTCTATTGATTTTAATAATTAATAATTATCTTTGATAATTATTAATTATTGCTAATAACCAAACTTGCTCCTAAACGTAGCACACTACATTTACTGGAGCCCCATGTGAGGTTTTAATGAGTTAGATTCAATTAATTAATTTAAATATTAATTAATAACTAAAGAAATAATTATTAATTATTTCTGATAGTAACACTGATCTAAACAACCAGTAAAGCCCTACACATGACAGTAATTTAAATGCAGCCTCTGTAAAAATATAAAGCCAAAGGTAAATGTGTAAACATTTTGAACAATTTAATAGAGAAAAAAATAAACCGACCAGTAATTCCAGTGACGACTAGCAGCATCAGAACCGTTTAGTCGACTAGTGGACTAGTCTCACACATCCCTACTGATTAAGCTGATGAGAAACACCTGAGAATCATCACAGTCAAAATTAAGGTAATTGTGAGGGTTGAGAAATGGCAGAGGATGTGACAGCAGCAATGTGTCACGGTCCTGTCACTCTGTCAGTCTGGGTTTCTGTCTGACAGGACTGTGACATCATTGTCCCATGTCTGTCTTGTGTTTTGTTGTCTGTCTTGGTGTGAGCGCATGGTTTTGGTTGATTTCCCTGCCGTGCACTCTTCGGTTGGTCTTGTTTCATGTCTGGAGCATGGTGTCTGGATCCTGACCCTTCTGTTTGGTTCGGTTTCGGTTTTGGTGTCGGAATCCGGACACTCATGTTCCATGTCTTGTCTTGTAATGGCATGAGTGCATTGCGCTTGTCTTTGCGGCAGGCACTTGTGTCAATAATCTATGTCTGCCGCTCACGACCACGATCACACGTTGCGCTCGTTTTGTGAGCTGTCTTCACGTTGTGCTGAGGTTCGGTCACTTCGGTCTGAAGTTTCAGGTTTGTGCGAGGCCAAACTCTCGCACAGGTGTCCTGTCTTATTTTTGTCACCTGTTGTGTGCATCGCGTGGTGTTTGCCTTGCCTTCAACGGGTGCCTGATGTACGCTTAGGTTTTGTTTAGTGTGAGAATGTGTGGCATCACTTTGTTTGGTGTTGCTACGTACTCCCTCATCTTGTTTGTTGGTTGGCATGAGTGTATATTGCCTTGGCAATGTGCGCTCTTGCCATTCAGGTGTTTTGTGTCTTGTGAGAGCATGTGGCTTTGTTTTGTTTCTGCATTGCCGCACATCTCTCTGTCTTACATCATACCCCGCCACCTCGTTTGCCCATTATTAGTTTTTTAGTCACATCTGCCCTGTCTTGTTAACCTGTTGATTTCTCTCCCTATTTTATTCCCTTGTGTTTGCTGTCCAGTGCTAATTCGTCTTGTTTTCCAGTCAGTCTTGAATGTTCCAGTCGGTCTAGTCTTGTTGGTCGGTTCATGTTGTTCCCTTTTCTGTGCAGTCCAGTCAGTCCTTTTCCCCATAACCTCTGCCCTAGCCTGGATTAAATACTTTACTATTTTCACCTACAGGGTAGTTTGTGTTTGTTTGTTTTCCCTTGTGGGAGTTTTGATTTGTTTTTACCCTTTTTGTTACATTAATAAATCCTTTGGTTTTTTTTACTCTGCATTTGGGTCCTGAGCCTCTCATTCTCTGCACATCCGTGACACGATGAAGAGGGGGGAAGAACACGGATAAAAATACTTGTGGGTCTTTATTTATTTAGACGTCAGTAATCTGTACACATGTCAATTAAATTTGCAAAACCATCAGTTCAGATACAATTAAACTGGAAGTGCACATAGAACAGTGTTATTCATAACACCCAGGCTGAATAAAGGTATGTGATAATTTTAATACGTTGTAATAAATAAAAAAGCACTATAATGTGAATATATATGATATATTTAATGCGTATATACTAATGATAGTCAATAAACAGAACATCATAATATTATGAAGCACAGATTTATTCACACCACCAGACTACATTGTAAAACACTAATATGCCTCAGTTGCTTTGTGTGTATTCTTCATGAGTTAAAGCAGCTCTTACATTCATACAGACGGGATCATCACAGACATTTTGTAATATTTTGACCATATCAGAGAAGAAAACAACACAAGCATTTAAAACTTCTAAATGAGAGATGTTTACAGTGATGTACCGGTAGGCATTTGCACTCGCCGGTGACACAACAGACTCGCAATTGTGAATAAAATCTGCCAATATTTGTGGTGGACCTGTATACACCTTTCCTGGGACTTTGCACAACTCAGAATCATTTTCTTTGTTTTTCTTGATTGTTTTACAGTTGTTTTTCCATTCACCACCATTGTTTCCTCCTGGTGATGGTCACAAATATAGCGGCTGTGGAGGAAAAGTGATGTCACTGAAAAAGGTCAATAGTCTGTGATAAGCGTGGGACCTGGTACCTTTCCAGTATTACACACTTCCTTGGAAGAGATTGAATCTGATCCAACATCCCCTACTGTAGAGTTCTTGCATTCATGGCATTTTTTTTTCTTCTTGTCCTATCTATTTGTATTTCTGTCTATTCTGTTTGTTACATATGCTAGTTCTAGCCCAATTTAGCAGAAATTAAGGGGGGTGTATGTAACAGAATTCAAAATTACTGTTAAATTTGTGCCAAAATGGGGACATCTCACCATTGGTTGTTGCGCCTCTGTATTTGCATATATTTGCATACATAGCTTATGCTAGATGGACTACGTGACCCACTGTAGAGTAGCTCCAATGATTGCTCTGTTGTAAAATATTTTTTTTTTAAATCACATTAATTACATTTGTTTTCAAGTGTGAGTTTGATGCCTAAGTCACAGAATAGTGTATTTCTGTTATCTAGCATTCTGATTCTGTCAGTCGTGTCAAAAGTATGATATTTGTGGTGATAAAACCGAGAGTTTTTAAATGTGTAATTATCCTGCATGCAAACTTTGAATCTCTGTTTGTTTTATTGTAAAGATCACTGAGCAGCATTGGGCCACTGTATCTTAACTAGCCTTTGGTTGTGTTTGTCCCAGGTATGTGTTTATGTCTGTATTCTGTGTTAAATTGGAGCTGTAATTAAGATTGAGCTATTGAGCACGTGTAATTTGCTCACACATGCCGTGATCACGCCATTTGTCACATGGTTGGGGTTGTCCCTTTTTTCATGTTTCATTTATATAAATGTTATCTATCCACAATATTCCTGAGTCCTATGACGCTTTGCGGGCGATGTGGGCAGAACTTCCGGTTAAGCGTAAACAATCGTTATGTTATGTACTAATGCAGAATTAAAGTTTACTAAGAGGCGATATTGTTCTTCCTCACCTATCTGTTAATGATTATGATTATCGCAGATATTGAAGCATTTTAGTTATTTTGTTGAGTCTTTCTCCATCGATGGAGAAACCTGAGCAGACTAACATGAAAAGCTCTGTAGCCTATTAGCGCCTTCACAGCTGTAAAGTTGGACATGTTTTGAGAACTGTAGATAATTATGTTTATTTGAAAGCATGCATTGAGTCTAGTCAGAACCTGAAGAGTTTGTTGTACCGCGATTATGCACTTACTGCAGATACAGGAGGAGGTCCAGACAGCAGGATGCTCATGTATTACAGGACTCAGGCAATGAGAATGTCATGCTGCCGTTTTCGGATAATATACAATTATTTTGTGGGAGATGAGTGTGTAGTAAACTCAATCTAGCTTTATAATGGTTAGTTTAAATACATAATCTAATAACAATCTAAATGCTATAACTTACATTACATGTTTTGGTGTTGACTGAACAACTGATCCTGTTGATAGATTGAATTTGTTGTTCTTGTGTAGGAAATAACGATGTCTGAGAAGCCACACAATAAACTGCTGCCAGCACCCATGGTCACTTAATCCGTTCCCCTGCCGCAACAGCATCCATGGCCATGAAGGCCGTTCCCCTGCCTCTGACAATGTCCATGGCCACAGAGGCTGTCTCCCTGCCGCTGCAAGCGGCCATGGATGCCGTTCCCCTGCTGCTGCCGGTGCCCATGGTCACTGAGGCCATTCCCCTGCCGCTGCCATCGTCCACAGCCATGAAGGACGTTCCCCTGCCACTGTCAGCATCCATGGCTACAGAGGCTGTTCCCCTGCTGTTGCCAGCACCCACGGTCACTGAAGCCATTCCCCTGCTGCAGCCAGCATCCATGGCCATGAAGGCTGTTCCCCTGCCTCTGACAATGTCCATGGCCATTAAGGCTGTTCCCCTGCTGCTGCCAGCACCAACGGTCATTGAGGATGTTCCCCTGCCGCAACCAGCATCCATGGCCATGAAGGCCGTTCCCCTGCCGCTGACAATGTCCATGGCCACGGAGGCTGTCTCCCTGCCGCTGCCAGCGGCCACGGATGCCGTTCCCCTGCTGCTGCCAGCGCCCATGGTCACTGAGGCCATTCCCCTGCCGCTGCCATCGTCCACAGCCATGAAGGACATTCCCCTGCCACTGTCAGCATCCATGGCTACAGAGGCTGTTCCCCTGCTGCTGCCAGCACCCATGGTCACTGAGAACATTCCCCTGCTGCAGCCAGCATCCATGGCCATGAAGGCTGTTCCCCTGCCTCTGACAATGTCCATGGCCATTAAGGCTGTTCCCCTGCTGCTGCCAGCACCAACGGTCATTGAGGCTGTTCCCCTGCCGCAGCCAGCATCCACGGCCATGAAGGCTTTTCCCATGCTGCTGACAACGTCCACGGCCACAGAGACGTTCCCCTGCCACTGCTAGTGCCTACAACCATGGAGGCCATTCTCCTGCCACTGTCAGTGCTCATGGCCACGGAGGTCGTTTCCCTGTCATTGCCAAGTGTCCACGATCACGGAGGACGTTACCCTGTCACTGCCTGTGCTCATGACCAAGGAGGTCGTTCCCCTGCCACTGCCAGTGCCCAGGACCATGAAGGTTGTTCCCCTGTCAATGCCTGTGCTCACAGCCACGGAAGCTTTTCCCCTGTCACTGCATGTGCTCACAGCCACGGAGGCTGTTTCCCTGCCCCTGTTAGTGCCCATGACCTCGGAGGTCCTTCCCTGTCACTGCCTGTGCTCACGACCACGGAGTTCGTTCCCCTGCCAGTGCCCATGACCACGGAGGTCATTCCCCTGTCACTGCCTGTGCTCACAGCCATGGAGGCTGTTCCCCATTCCATGTCAGTCCTCACAGCCATGGAGGCTGTTCCCCAGTCCATGTCTGTCCTCACAGCCACGGAGGCCGTGTAAGGTGTTTACATGGCACAGGAATTCAGCATAATGGGCAAAAATCTACCTGTGTCGACCGTGTTATTCATGAGCCATTTATGGCCTTTACACCGATAAAGGAACGCAGTTTATTGCATTTACATGATTGCACACGTTGTTGTCTTATTAAGCATAACTGGTGTAAGAACGTGCATGCAAACACTCTCAATGACAGCTTGATGCACAGTGCAAATCAGATTAATACCTTTCATTCATATTAATTTGCCTCTTGTAGTTTCTGATTCTGAAATGACTTTCAGGTTCGATAAATCAATTTGTGGTGCAATTTGATTCATTTGCATCTAGACCACCCTTTGTTTAGTGCATTTGGAGGCACGCCTCTAAATTGCATATTCATGTTGGGGAAACACAAAAATTGCCAAGACGTGCTATTTTGCTTTAAAAGACTAGGTTAGTAGATCAGCTCGGACTTTTTTTTAGCATGCTATCAAGTTTGCACATGCTTTTATACATGCAAACCTTTAGTAAATCGGGGCCATAGTGTGTCATTGTTGCTTTTGTATTAAAATGTGATTCTGTTTCGCTATAATTAGTAATGAGGAAATGCAGGACACACATGTGAAACTGTATACTTTTCATAGCAGAGCATCATATCTCTCACTGGTGATGAATGAGCAGCATTGGGCCACTGTATCTAAACCAGCCTTTGGTTATTTTGTCCCAGGTCCAATAAAGAGTAAACCTGAGTGACCATCCCCCTGCTGTCAGAGTGAATTCATCTGCACACACACACAGTCACACAAGCGTGCGAAAAAAGTATTAGCAATACTTCAGTACTTTGCATAAGTGTAATTAATGTGTTGTAAATCTGTAATTTTCTATTAACACAAAGTACATTTGATCTATATTCTTCTGACTTCCTTTTTTTCACGCTTATACTTTTGGCACTCTTTTTTGTAAAGATGCAATCAGCGATAATATCGAGTTTATATCGAATGTAAACATTAGCTAGCTAGCAAGATAAGTTTGCATTGACAACTCACTGACTGTAACTGCCAAGGTGTCCCGAGTGGTCCACCAACAGCGCCATGATCTTGAACCATGGAAAGTTCTTTCACTTAGTCCATTGTGCGTTTTAAAGGATTTGTACTGTGTCCACAATTAGTTTTTATTTTTTCCCGAACCTGTACCATTGTGCACTGGAAACACAACCTGGCAAGTTCGGCAAAACTCTGCCTTTGACATTGACCCTGTCTAAATCCCGAGTTGGCCTTGTTTGGCCCAAAGGTAATCGGCGGGCCAAAGGCCATTGGCCCTGAAAAAGCCCAGAGAAGGCCACTGAAGCCCCGGAAGTGACGGTGGGAACAAACGTGACCCTGGCATGCACTAACACACCCTCATTTGGCTCAATAGTGGAAATTCAGTTAATGAGTACATAGAGGGACTCCACTGTAACATATATGAGTCAAAATACCAGAAAAACCTGAAAAAATGCTTTGTAAGTGACTGTTATGGCTAAGGATCTATAACATGCAGTAGATTTGTATTATGTTATCATTTGCATATGGACATCTCTGCGAATTTGGTGTTAAAGTTAAAGATATGCCCCTCTTTCTTGATTGAAATCAATGCCTGCTATGAAAACTGTCACAGTCTTTTTTTTCTGAGTGCTTATGAAATATGTTTTGGGCAGCCCCTTTTCCTCTCAAATTAACTTTTACTAAATTAATCTCCCCATAGGGTGTTGATGCTAACAGTAAAATTATTCATTTGAGCTACTGTAAGTCATGCAAGCGTTCTTGTAGCTTAACTGGTAGAGCATGGTGCTTGCAATGCCAAGATCATGGGTTTGATTCCCAGAGAACATACAAACTGATTCAATGTATACCCTGAATGCACTGTAAGATGCTTTGGTTAAAATGTCTGCCAAATGTCTAAAAGTAATTTATGATAAGTGTATGATAAGTAAGTGGATGATAGTTAAGTAAACATGGCAACAAAAGTGCTGCTGAATCTGCCCTGTGCTGGCCCTTAATCATAGACTCCATGATCTGTTTCTTATATTTACTTTACATTTATGCATTTGGCAGATGCTTCTATCCAAAGTGACTTACAGTGCACTTAATATAGGGACAACCTGTAGTAAGCCTGTAGTCCTGGAGCAATGTGCCTTGCTCATGGTGGTGGCTGTGTGAATCGAACCTTCTGCTTAACAGTTCTGTGCTTTAGCCCACTACGCTGCTTGCATAACTTGACAAAATGACAGCTCATTAGATTACAGGTTATATTAAAACTGTATTTTATTTAACCACTTCATATGCCTTTTATGTATAGATGTTATTGTTTTACCCAAAGATGGGTTTGTGACATCACTATTTCATTACCTTTTTATTATCAATAATTAATCCAGAGATTGAGTCTGTTGTAGAGTTTATCTCTGAAGTGTCAAAACTGTACACAAAATGAAGTGTAAAATGTACACAATTTAACATCAAGATACTAGAAATAAACATCAGTATCTTAGGAATAAAATGTAATATAAATAAAAATTGTTTGTATAATAGAAGTTACACACACACATATATAAAGTTATATACAGTATATTTAATAACTCCTGAAATCACAGTAATTTTTTGAACTGTTTTTGTTTAAATTTGCAAGTGCAAAGGAGGCGTGGAATACAATGTACAACCATAATACTTTAAAGTTTCCACATAATATTGTATTTTATTATATTATCGTGTGAAAATGATTGATATAAATCTTTACACA
This sequence comes from Myxocyprinus asiaticus, assembly GCF_019703515.2. Taxonomy (NCBI): domain Eukaryota; kingdom Metazoa; phylum Chordata; class Actinopteri; order Cypriniformes; family Catostomidae; genus Myxocyprinus; species Myxocyprinus asiaticus. The sequence goes on along the minus strand of NC_059357.1, from coordinate 44,612,590 downwards.
AATTACAACTGTTCCTCAGTTGTTGCGTTATTTTCACCACGACTAACAATTCTCCTCCTGATAGTTTTTCAGTGTCAATAAACTTACAGTGTCAATAAAGACTAGGCCTATGCATGCATGAGATGAAATATGTGAAGAAAAATCTGGGTAAATATCCCTTATACAGAATATGTTTATTGTCATCTCCATCGAGCTGTCATTTTGTCAAATTATGCAAGAAGAATGAAAATATAATTTCAATATGTGCATGTTCTATGTGACTTTATTATTATTATTAATTTTAGTTGTAGTTTTCTTTGTTCACCAGACCAAAAGTGCCAGACTTTTTAAAACAATCCTCCTCCAGGTCAGCAGGTGGCGCTGATGCTCGATGTTTTCATACAGGCGCTTTAGTGTATTTTAAAGAAGAAGACATGGCGTCACGACTCTTCATAAACAGTTGGAGGTGAAGATATGAAGATTTTGAGCTGTTACACGAACTCAAACATGTTTTTTGGTAAGATCATGCTGCTGTTGTATTCATATGTGTGCGATTGTCGCTTCCAGTGGCTTTGGCTCAATTGTCACTCATCATTCGTGTAGATTAATGGAGATATGTAACTGCTTTAATCAGTCAACTTCCCCTTTACATGCATTACAGTAACAAACAATGTGAGTTTATTTTGTGTTGACTCTCATTATCTCTTTTATATACACAGCACCAACATGAACGATGTACTTCCTCTGTAGTAATTAAGAATAGTTTATTAACCGACATTTGATTTGATTTTGACTGGTTACATACTATACATGTGTCAGTTTATTTTTGAAAGTGTTTTCTGACTGACATTAATGTATTAATGATATTATTGTAAGAACTGCTTTCATCATATATTTATATGTTTAATATATTTTATATTTATAAATAAAGATATTTAGGTTTCAAATGTATGTATTATTTATAACCTATTGTGTATGTTATATTTGACATATAACGTAATACACATTATGCATAATATTTTTATATATATATATATATATATATATATATATATATATATATATTTGTTAATATTTGTATTTTCTTAAATTCCTAAGTTTGCATATATCACTCAAGGTGTGAGGTAGTTTTATTGTGCACACTGCTATAATTTGTCCATGGGTAGTTACATAACATAAAGTTGTTTTAATTCCATATAAAGATTTTGGGTTAACATTTTTATGACAAGTATTTTTATGAGATTCTCCATTGTTTTGTCAGCCTGATTGAGTGTTGAGATGGAAATCATGGCCGTGAATCTGTCAGCTACCTCCCCATCCACCTCCACGCTGCCTCCATCGCCCTGTGTGGAGGACTCTGGGTTCCCGTTCTCCTCTCTTGACAGTGAAGACTATGTGTTTGTGGAGGCTCGGCATCCCAACAAAGTGCTGGAAGGCTTGAACAGCTTACGGCTCAATAACGCCTTCTGTGACGTGACTCTGTGCTGTGGAGGGCAGGAGTTTCCCTGTCACCGTATCGTGTTGGCCTCCTTCAGCTCTTACTTTCAGGTAATTATCAGTGTTTGTAATAAGGCAGTTCGTCAACAGATTCATAGCAGGTTAATCAGTGCCTTGTCTCAACCTTAAGGCCCAGGTATACTTCGTTTTTGCACGTTCCGTATCAGATCGCACCCGACCGACCACATTGCCTTTGTGAGTATACTCTTCTGACTCGAGCGAACATGATAGTGTTTTGTGATACTCTTTTAGTACAGTCAATGGCCAGTGTATGTGCAGACGACACGCACAGATGAGGACAGCGTGTGCGAGTCAAGAAAATCTAGACGGCACACTGTCAAGCTGCGCCACTGTGCTGATGAAGCAATTTGCATCACGCATACTGTGCGTGGAGTGATTAGCAACGCAGACGTGCGAGGTATAATTTGGCTTTTAGATGGCACACACACTGACCGCCCACAGTCCGTTTACTGACAGTCTTCTGCATATTATACACACAACTTGCGTAATCTGGCAAGCTCTAATCTGATTGGCTGGAAACAAAATTGTGATTGCAAGGTACAGTGTAGGGCTGAGCGATAAAATGATATAGATATTTATTTGAAAAAAAAAAACATTTTTAATTTCGATGATGAACTTTTGAGTAATTTTCCATTTTTAGCCTATGTTCTATATAAACGATCAGATCAGGTGCGTGTTGCTATAAACGTGAGTAGTTCAGGAGAGCTATACGCACAGTCTGAATCACAGTCATGAAATCAGCCTGTTAAGAATTATTAGCAGGCTAGTGGCTACATAGCCCTGCTGTCATTGAAACCAGTAATGAGGCTCGGTAGCTGCTAGCTGTTTATTTATGTACTATTTAGTAAAAAAATTCATGATCCATAGCGCTGTCACAGGCAAGAAAGTGTATCTTATTCTATTAATGTTTATTGATGGTTGGCAATCCAGTTTATGGTGCATTACCGCCACCTCATTTCATCAAAAAGAGGTCACACACCTTATGTAGGATTAAATCCTGAGTGTACTTTAAAGGTAGCTTACCCTCTAGAGTTTATTTCATTCTTGAGGTCTAACAAACATGTGGAATGCAGTTCCACCCCCATTAATGGTATGAAATGTATATCGGGATTAGGGTTGTCATGATTATGAAATTTGTCTGGTGATTAATTGTCAAACAAATAATTGTGATTATGATGATTAATTGTCTGTTTGTGGGCTATGACGATTAATTGTCTCTTTTAGGGCTTTCACGATTGTCATATAAATTGTCATATTTCTTAAGGTGCATGTGTGCTTCATACACCTTAAGAAGTAATTTTTACATATTTACACTTGAAATTTATAAATCAAATAATAAAGAGGGATATATTATTTATTTTTAAGGCTTTAAAACTATATGAATGACAAACATATTTTCAATATCAAAATATTTCTAAATACATAAAATATGTCTCTCTTTTGTCAATTTTACATTTACACTGTAGTTTTTGTTGTTTTTTATGAAAAAAATATAATACAAAATATATTTTTTTATATTTATATAATATATTACATTAAGCAATAGTAAAATATTTCTGTTCTAATTTCTTCACTTTCACACTTCATTGTAATGCTAACCAATGAACTCGTATTTTTCATGAAGCAAAACGTTTGAGATTTAATCTCATCATTTTATCACTCCGCAGAAATAGAGTAAGCATGCGTCTCCTCCTCTGTGTCATTAACAATGCGTGAATGAACCCACTTTGACCAGAAACATTTGCCATTACAGGATCATAAAATTAAAGTGAAACTGGAGCACTTTGCATTCACTATCAAAGTTTGTCTTTGTTCGTTTATATTTTTGCCAGAGTTTGGCGCGAGTCTCTGCTGATGGTGAGCGCATCAGTGCTTTTGAGAAGCGCTTCACATGCTCTTCCGGACAGGAGCTGCTCTCGTTGACATATGCGGTGTGGCTCAATGACGACCAGAGTTTATCTGAATGACATACAAAAGCGCCGTTCATGGCATTTATATATAAGTTTAAAATCCCCTTATTTGGGCATTTAAATGTGATTGGAATTTGAAGTGCACAATAATAGTTAGATCAAATAACTGCAATCAGACGATTATTTAATAATCAGGACAGGCCTACTCGTGATAAATATCGATATGAAAAAAAAATATTGTGATAATATTTTTGGCCATATCGCTCAGCCTTAGTACAGAGTTTATACAATCAGAGCCTTCGAGGAAGAACTGGATTTGTCAAATCTTGCCAGGTAAATATGTAGCATAAAATCATTTAGAGATATCGGAGATTTTTTTTTGTTGAGACACTTAGTAGCATGTGAACTAGATATTAGAGTTCGGCCGATAGTGGATTTTGCAGATACAGATAACTAAGATCATGGGAAAGGCCGATAACCGATTAATTGGCCGAAAGTTTTTAAAATCAATTTCTAGAATATCAAAACAAAAATTTTTACTATGTCGGGCAAAGACAAAGGGTCCAAAATAAATAATATAGCTGCAAGCAGCGATGAGGGGCCAAAGCACCATGGGTCCATTTCCACCCAGTGGCTTTCGGAAAACAATGCATGATGACACATGCATTTGGTTGAGTAAACAAGTAAGACACCATGTCTTACCTTCTGCTCAGACATAATGGTTAACAACTTTGATGTGTGTGGCAAATGTAATAAATATGTAATTACGGCAAGTGTAAACCCTTGAATACTCCAAATAAGAATAATATTATTTGACTTGAAAATATAATATAAGATATCAATAATCTTACATTATATTTTCAAGTCAAATAACATTATTCTTATTTGGACTATTCAAGGTCCAAATTGAATAGTCCGAATAGTCTAATGAATAGTCCAAATAAGAATAATGTTATTTGACTTGAAAATATAATGTAAGATATCAATAATCCCCTTACCTTATTAAATTTGACACTAGTCTGAGTAAATTTGATGTGACAGGGGTGAAGGAGTATTTCAAAGTTCAGAGCCTGCAATTTTCAAATAATCCAAAACAGCCGACTTCCTGTTGGGTGGAGCTAATGACTGTTATTATGAAAGTTGTCCGGCTTGTTAAGAACAATTTATCTACAAAGTTTGGTGACTGTAGGTGAAAAACGGGGTGCTACAGAGTGCCCGTTACATGCCCATGTTAAAGGTGGCACTGGAGAGCCCGCCCTACACGCCCATGGGTCAAACAATGCATGATGGACACATGCATTTTGTAGAAGAAAGCAAGACAAGTGCCTCAAAAACACATGAATATGAAAAGAAAAGAATAACTTTTAATGAGTTGCCATGGCAAAAGATTTAAAATATCAAGTAACCCTTCATAATTTTACATCAGCTGTATCTTGACGTTATTCTAAACAATTTTGAAGCAATTTGGGTAACTATTTCAAAGGTCTAGAACTAATTCAAAGTCTGTTGAAAGTGCTACATTTCCTGCTTCCAGTTGGAGGCGCTATGACCGTGACCCACAGTAGCCACATCCTTGTGATCAGCCCCCATTACCAAACATGCAGCTCAATTTTGATCTAAATCAAACAATGCACGCAGAAGATAGGAGACGCATCCTGTTTCCCATTTTTTTTGCCATTAATTTATTGCCTCGCCATGGCAACACCATTTGATTTATCATAAATCTGTTCACAATTTAGCGTCTTCAATGTCTTGGCATAATGTTGCCATAATTTGGTGACAGTCACATGAATCCCCTAGGAGGAGTATTTAAAAGTTCAGAGCCTGCAATTATCAAAAAAATCCAATATGGCTGACTTCCTATTGGGTGGAGCTAATGACTGTATTTATGAAAGTTGTCCAGCTTGATGAGAACAATATATATACCAAGAGGCCCCACTTACATGCCCATGTTCAAGGGAGTGCTACAGAACCCCCCCCACACACATTCTGCCCAGGCCTAATGGCTGACAACTCTGATGTGTGTGCAAAATTTCATGAGGTATTAAGCAAGACAAGTGTCTCAAAAACACATGAATATACAAAGAAAAGAAAAAGAACATTAAATGTGTTGCCATGGCAACCAGATTTAAGATATCAAGAATCCCTTCACAATTTAACATCAGCGGTGACCTATCATTACTCTAAACAATTTTGAAGTGATTTGGATAAATTTAAGAGGACTTTTTTAAAGTCTGTTTTAAGTGCCACACTTCCTGCTGCCAGGTGGTGGCACTATGACCATGACTCACAATAGCCACATCTATGTGATCAGCCCCTAAGTCATACGGCTCAATTTTGATCTAAATCACACAATGCATGCAGAAGATATGAGACACTTCTCGTTTAGCATTTTTTGCCATTAATCTATTGTCTCACCATGGCAACACTGTTCGATATATCAAAAATCTGTTTGCAATTTAGCATCTTCACTGTCTTGGCATACTGTTGCCTAAATTTGGTGACAGTCACATGAATCCCCTAGGAGGAATATTTAAAAGTTCAGAGCCTGCCATTTTCAAAAAATCCAAAATGGCCGACTTCCTGTTGGGCGGAGCTAATAACTATAATTATGAAAGTTGTTCGACATGATGAGAAATATATATGTACCAATTTTACACGCCAATGTTCAAGGGCGTGCTACAACAGAGCCCCCCCCCCTACGACTTTTGCCCAGCCCTAATGGTCAACAAGTCTGTGCAACATTTCATTAGTTTTTAAACATGTTAAGTGCCCCAAAAGCACCCAAAACCTTGAAAAGAATAATAATAATAATAATAATCCTTAGAAGAGCAATGGGACCTTCGCACTGTCAGTGGTTGGGCCCAAATAATAATCCTTAGAAGAACAATAGGGTCTTCGCACTTTCAGTGCTTGGGCCCAAATAATAATCCTTAGAAGAACAATAGGGCCTTTGCACTTTCAGTGCTTGGGCCCTAAAAATCCCAGATGCAGTTTTTTGATCAACCAAAATCTCAATAATAACCAGAAAAGAATGAAGATTTGGTGCATAATGCAGGACTTTTAAGTATAAACAAGCCCAAAACACACTGGGTACTCTTATGGCAAAATGATGGAAAAACTATCTGCAACTATCGACATAGGTTTTTGCTGATAACCGATAGTTCCAAAAAGCAACTATCATAACGATTAATCGGTAAAACTAATATATCGGTCTACCTCTACAAGATATCCACCAGCAGAACTGTATGTTTTTCCTCAAAAACTGAAGATGCAGTGACTTTTATGCATGGTCTCCAGTGAATCGTTTATTGGAACTGGTTAATTTACATAAATAGTTCTAACAAACCGATTCACTACAATGAATTGTACTTCCAAGCGCTACATTATTAGTGAATTGGTTAAACCGGTTGACTGCCATCCGAATTAACTGATTCACTTCACATGAAAGCGAGGACGGTTTAGGTAAGCAAGTTTGATAAATGCCTCTGTTTGCTCGGCTGCTGCGTGCACAATACAATGTGACCAAAAGCAATATGTTTTGTCATTTTACATGATACTTATTGGAAAAAGTAGCTACACTATTGTGAAAATAAATTAACTTCACATGAAAGAGAGGATGGTTTAGGTAAGCGAGTTTGATAAATGACTGTTTGCTCCAAAAAGTAGCTACACTACTGCGAAAATAACTGAACTACTGTCACAATATAAAAAGTGGCTTTTAAATGTCAATAAGTGCATCCCAGACTGCACACTTCTGCACAATTCTACGTCATTTTGTAGTGTAAGTAGTGTGAGAAGTATGTTATCACAGAAAATGCAACAAAAAGAAGTGCACTTTAAATACCCGAATGATGCACTTTTTCAACCATCAAAACGAAGTGTGGAATGATGGACACTTCGTGCACTCAGCGCTTGTGGCTTGCTGTTTGTAGCGGAAGTTACTTGGCTGTGATGCTGGTCTGACAAAACAATTGTAAATGATGGAGAATGTAGCAGCTAGTGAAACTTCAGTGGAGACAGCACCTTACAAATGTGAGTTAATTGCTTTACCATCATCCCACACTGTGTAAATATTTACATTTTTTGAGATACAAGTGTAGAATTGAGGTTGTCTAACTCGCTAAAGCTAGCAGCAACACATCTCATGCACTTGAAATGTCACTTCTGTCAACTGTTAAACGCAGAATGCTTATGTAAAGCATGTAAAGCAGAATGCATATTAAAAAAAAAACGAAAAACGTTAAGTGTTCCATTTGCGACGATACTACACTTTGAAATTCAAACATTACATGGCTGAGTGCATAGTATATATTGTAAGTGCATAATGTATAGTGCATCATTTGGGACACAGCTAATATATTGTTTATTTTTAAATCATTGAACATAAGCATATTACTGGACTATATTCCACAGCAATCTAGTCTGCAATTAAGTTTGTAAATCTCTCCAAGGTAGACTAAAGGGCTATTCTCACGGGACGTTTTCTTGCATCCATCTGCATTATTTTTGTTTATGTATTTGCGTCACTGCGTTTCCTTTGTGTTTTACTGGTTTTCAGTGTCTTCAGCCATAAATGATGTGTTTTTAGGACTTCTGGTCAAGTTATATGTAATTTGAAGCTTTTAAAAACACGTCTCGAGACCCCTGCACTCTGCTCTGTCCAGCTGTCTTTGAAAAGCTGTCAGTTTGTCGCCTGTACAGCTGGAGCTGCGCTCACTGCCCCCTGCCGACTGAGACTCGCAACGATTTAATTAATCGCACTGACCTGGCCAGCAGAAAAAAAAAATCATACTGTTGAGTGCTGGTCAGTGTGAACACCCCATGAAGATTTGAATGGTGAAAGCTTCATGTTGTTCACCTGTGCTCTTCCTTTACAGGCCATGTTCTCCACTGACCTGATGGAGTCACGGCAGGAGCGGGTGGTCATCAACGGGGTGGAGCCTCAGATGATTGGCATGTTGGTGAGCTACGCTTACACGGCAGAAGTGGTGATCTCCAAAGCTAACGTGCAGGCACTGCTGGCGGCCGCTAACCTGCTGGATGTGATGGCAGTGCGTGAGGCCTGTTGCAGGTTCATGGAGCGGCAGATGGATGAGATGAACTGCGTGGGCATCCACTGCTTCGCCGAGGCGCACTCATGCCGTGAGCTGGAGCGCTGCAGCATGGAATACATCCAACAGCACTTCAGCAGCGTCTGCCAACAGGTGAACTCAACCACTTGAGCGTCACATTGCACATCCACTCTTAAAGTCATGCTCCGTTCTCACAGCAGGACCATGTGCAGTTTTCAGTATTAGAAAGAGAATGAAAATCCATATTCATTGAGGACTCAAGGCCATCCCAGATATGTATGCCCCAAATGTATCTCACAATATCCAATTACATCATCAAACCCCCGGCTGAGGGATCGGTGAATATTCTCGTTTTAGTGATATTGCATTGAAAATTAAATTCAAATTGCACTTCATATGAAACGAAAAAGCAATTAAACCAGCTGGACCATCAAAGTAAAGGCACTGGTATACAGGCCTCCTAAATTTAACAAGGACTTTATTGATCAATTTTATTGACTAATATTGTGTCTTGCTGGACTGTTGATTCTTGGGGACTTTAACAATCACCTTTGTTGTCCATCCAAACCTTTGGTGAAAGATTTTTATGCCTCATTGAATCCCTGAACTTTTCACAATTAGTTTCTAGCCCGACTCATCATTTGGGGCAAACACTAGATCTGGTGTTGTCACATGGTTTTCCTGTAACCAACCTGAAGGTGATTGATGCTGCTATTTCAGACCATTTGCCAACTGTGTTTGAATCTGTCTGTTCTTCTCCCACTCCTACTAGCTCACAGCCTGTGAGCTATTCTCGTTTCATTCACACTTCCACTGCCAGTTTATTCTCAGAGTATTATCAAGCTCATTTTGCAGACGCAGTTTTTAACGGTATGGACACTGAAGAGATGGAGGATTTAACTAAATCATGTTCTGTTCCTTTAGACTCTGTTGCTCCCCTTAAACCCAGGAAAGTTAAGGGAAAGGGCATTGCTCAGCCTTGGTTAAATGATAATACCCGTCCTCTCAGACAGGAGTGGCGTAAGGCTGAGCAAAAGTGGAAAAAAGATAAACTCCAGGTCTCATATGAATCACTAATTGCATGCTTAACCAGTTATCAAAGTTCAGTGAAAGAGGCCAAGTCAAATTTCCTCCAACCTTATCACTGAAAATGCAAACAGGCTTAGAGTATTTTTTTAAGACAATTGACTCAGTGCTAAATCCCCTATCAGTTCCTTGTCCTGTTCCTTCTCGGGAAACCTGTGAGAACTTTCTAACATTTTTTGACAATAAAATCCTGGAGATCAAGCCATCAAAATTTGATCCTACTATGATGTTCACCAACTGGTTTGTTAACTTGTTTTTCAACCAGTCACCTCTGCCCAGCTAGCTGATCTTGTTTCTAAGGCTAAATGTTCCAGCTGTGAGACAGATGTTATTCCAGCTCGTCTTGTTAAGGAAGTGTTTGAAACCGTGAGCCCATCTGTAACAGCTATTATTAACAGCTCTCTAGTAAATGTTTTGTACCTGCCAGTTTTAAACATGCTGCTGTTCACCCTCTGCTTAAGAAACCTCATCTTGACCCATCTGTCCTTAATAATTTTAGACCTATTTCTAAACTACCTTTTATCTCTAAGCTCTTGGAGAGAGTAGTGTATTGTCAGTTGAATTCTTATCTTAGCACATTTAATATTTTAGATACATTTCAGTCTGGTTTCAGATCTTTCCACAGTATTGAAACTGCACTGCTGAAGGTCAGTAATGACCTGTTACAAGCACTCGATACTGGATTGCATGTTGTGCTTGTCTTGTTGGATCTCAGCGCTGCATTCAGTACAATTTATTATAACATTGTTACATCGTTTGGATTGTGTGGTGGGCATTCGGGGTGTCGCCCTGCAGTGGTTGGCCTCCTACCTCAAAGACCGAACTTTCTCAGTGAGCATTAGGAAGTATTCCTCTTCATCGGCTCCCTTATCGTGCGGTGTGCCTCAGGGGCCCATTTTGGGCCCTCTTCTCTTTTCGCTATACATGCTCCCCTTGGGTGCTGTTTTTCATAAATACAAGATTTCTTACCGTTGAAGAAGAGAAGAAAGCCTTCATTATTGTCACACATTATAAATTTTTCATATATACAGTGAAATTTCTTTGTTTTCACATATCCCAGCTAAGCTGGGGTCAGAGTGCAGGGTCAGCCATGATACGGCACCCCTGGAGCAGATAGGGTCAAGGGCCTTGCTCAAGGGCCCAACAGTGGCATCTTGGCAGTGTTGGGGCTTGAACCCTGATCTTCTGGTCAGTAACCCAGAGCCTTTAACCACTGAGCCACCACTTGCTATGCTGATGAGACACAATTTTATCTACCAGTTAAAACTGACAGTGGTTGTCCTTTTGATGTGCTCTGTGACTGTTTTGAGGATATTAAATGTTGGATGGCAAATAATTTTTTGCAGTTAAATGAAAGTAAAAGTGAAATTTAGATTTTAGAACCCCCCCAGGCCTCCATCTGCCTTGCAATTGGGTTCTATTTCCTCCAGCGTTCAATCACAAGTGAAAAATCTTGAGGTTATTTTTGATTCGTCATTCATTTTTGATAAACAAATTAGTGCAGTGGGAAAGGGTAGTTTCTTTCATCTAAGATCTTTCGCTAAATTAAAACAGTTTCTTTCTACTAAAGATCTGGATACTGTAATCCGTGCTCTTATAACATCACGTTTGGATTACTGTAATTCCCTGTACATCGCTCTGCTTCAAACTGCTATTTCTCGTCTTCAAATTGTTCAAAATGCGGCAGCTAGACTTCTTACCGTCACAAAAAAGAGGGATCGTATTTCTCCCGTTTTAGCAACTTTACATTGGCTTCCTGTAAATTATAGAATGGATTTTAAAATTGCTGTCTATGTATACAAGGCATTATCTGGTGTCACCCCGAAGTACATCAGTGACCTTTGATTCCTTACTCTCCCCAAAGAGCACTTATCTGTCCATCGTCACTGTAAAACTAAGGGTGGTCGGGCCTTCTCCCAAACTTTGGAACAGCCTGCCCTTTCACGTGAACTCTGCTCCATCACTTGCTAGTTTTAAATCTGTTCTTAAATCTTATCTGTATTCTCTGTCTTTTGATAATTAAGTGTTTTATGTTTTAGTTATACAGACTGTATTCTGTTTATTGCGCTGTATATTTTGTATGCCGCATGTTGTTTATTAATGTTGTCACTTGCGTATTTGCTCCTGGATTTTTTCTTTAATACGTTTTAAATTTTACTGTACAGCACTTTGGTGCAACTCTATTGCTTTTAAATGTGCTCTAGAAATACATTTTGACTTGACTTGACTAATGTAAAACTTAAATAAACACAAACACACACGGCAGCTGTGTGTGGCTCTCTCTCTCCCGAACTGACGCCTCTGGCTCGTCTTTATCCCTCTCCTCGGCTGATTAGCCCGATTGGGGGCCAGGCTGTGAGGGTACACAGCCCTCTTCCTCATCACAGTTGGTAAAGAATATCTGGCTTTCAATGCGTTATTTAGGTTCATTTATAATGGGTCGCAAACTCTTAATTGCTATTTTATTCGTTCGGCTATTGTATTGATATTGGAAGTTCCATTCATAATGTTTCCACCTTTTACCCGGAACAAATTTCACACCGGTGTTGTCCCTTGTAAAACCAGTAACACTGTACACTGTGGCAACCCTAGCGCAGTGCGCTAGATGACGCTAAGAAGTATATTCGATCTTGAAATCATGAGCGCCAAGGAGACTGCTGTCAAGATTTCTGTAAGATTTAGAAAAAGGAGTTATATTTTGGTCTGTTCTCACCCAAAACTGAATGAATCACTTCAGAAGACATGGATTAAACCACTGGAGTCACATGGATTACTTTATGTGCTTTTTAGGATGTTTTTTTTATCATCACATTATTTTAAAATAAGTCATATATAACAAAATATATAGCATAATATCAAAAAAATTGAAATTGAAATTAAATGTGATTTCCCATGACAATTAATTAACCCATTTTTCCCCCATTTGTTCCCCTCTCAGGAGGAGTTTCTGTCTCTTTGTGCTGATAAACTGACTGAGATCATATCCAGTGACCATCTGAATGTGCCAAAGGAGGAGACAGTGTTTGAAGCATCCATGCTGTGGCTGGAGAAGAACTCCTCACGCAGACAGAGCTTTGAAAAGGTCACTTATTAAGTCATTTATCAGTGTGGTGGCGCTCGCCTGTGCAAAACTCACTGCCACAATACTATTGTGGTTACCAGGGCATTGTTATGTGGTTGCTAAAGGTCTTCTGAGTGGTTGTTTGGTCATTTGGACATTGCATTGTGGTTCTGGTGGTTGCTAGGTTGATCCGGGTGATTGTTAGCTATTTGCTATGTGGTTGCAAGGGTGTTCTGGGTGGTCCTGGTTAAGGTTGCACCTGTTGTTTGAGATGTCTTACTTAAATTGGGACATAAGGTTTACATTAGGGTCTTAGGTTCCATTGAAATAAACGATACATACACAATGAAATGTATTATACACTGCCTCATTGTTTCAGTTGCATACTCTAATATTTAGTTGGACTGTCTTTAGCTTAGATTACTGCACGCATTTGTCATGGCATTGTTTCAACAAACTTATGCAACGTCACATTTATTTCCATCCAGAGTTGCATTGATGGGTATTTCCATCCAGAGTTGCACTTCCCTTCTTACCCTGACGCACCTATCGCTTTGGAAAAGGGTAAATCTGGACTTATCAGACCACATGACCTTTTTCCATTGCTCCACAGTCCAATCTTTATGCTCCCTAACAAACTGAAGTTATTTCTTCTGATTAGCCTCACTAACAAGTGGCTTTCTTGTGGCCACACAGCTGTTTAGTCACAATCCTGTAAGTTCTCGTCACTTTGTAGATGTGGAAATGCTGTTACTTTCACTATTTTTTATTTATTTATTTATTATAATTTTTTTCACCCAATTTGGAATGCCCAATTCCCAATGTGCTTTTAAGTCTTCGTGGTCGCGTAGTGATTCGCCTCAGTCCGGGTGGCGGAGGATGAATCCAAGTTGCCTCCGCGTCTGAGACCATTAACCTGCGCATCTTATCACGTGGCTTGTTGAGCGTGTTGCCATGGAGACATAGCACGTGTGGATATTTTGTCAACGCTCAACTCACCACGCGCCCCACCGAGAACGAACCACATTATAGCGACCACGAGGAGGTTACCCCATGTGACTCTACCCTCCCTAGCAACCGGGCCAATTTGGTTGCTTAGGAGACCTGGCTGGAGTCACTCAGCACGCCCTGTGTTCACACAAGACTCTTCATAGTCTACAAAAACAGCTAGAAGGGAAAAGAATGCGGGAATTTCTTTCAAGATGCATTTTTTAAAAGTTAAACAACTATTTTAACTTAATACACTATCCTAAAAATAAAAAACAACAATAGGGCCTCATAGAATGTTTATTAGTCTGTGCTGTGTTGTTTCAGTGTTAGTGGGATGTATTATGTTAAGCACAGTGCTCAGTGAAGCAGGTGGTTGATGGAGCTCCAGCATATATCTGGGATCAGCCGCCATTGTGTGTTTTGATTAATTAAATCTGTGAAAGGTCACATGCTCCATACAAGATATGATTATGAAGAAAATAGTCACGTGACGAGGCTTCCTCTTGTCTCCATGTGTGTGCATTGATGAGATGAGATCGGATTGCTGTGTTTACACATTATCTGTTGCTATGAAGTTATTTAAAGACTTCACCTTAGTTACAGCACTTAAGTAAGGCTCACTGCATGTCTCATGGTAATGTAGTGGTGATACTTGTGGTTGTAGTTAGAGGCGTTTTCTAAGACAAGCATCACTATTGCTACTGCACATTCTAAGCATTAGGGAATTTTCTAAACCTTTCACCTGGTGCATAAGTCGTCCTGCACCATTTGGACTGCACCACAAATTAAGGTGTAAAAAAACACAACAACAAAAAAAGCCCATAATCACAATTTTACTGATTTTACTGCCAATATGAAATTAAGCAAAATTGTGAATATCTTGATGGTAAAGGTGGATATACGATACTGTAGCCTATTACTAGTGCTGACTGACTGTCATTGTGTTGTGTAGGTTCTAGAGCACATCAGGCTGCCTCTCATCAGTCCATACTATATCCATGATGTCATCGAGACTCTGGATGTGGTGAAGGAATCGCTCAAGTGCCAGAAGCTCATCTCTGAAGCAAAGGATTATTTACTGCTGCAGGACCGCAGAGGAGAGCTGTACGGCCCCAGAGCTCGCCCACGACGAGCAACAGGTGACCACAGGGGATTTAAAGCCGGTTTATACTTCTGCGTCGAACCTACGCCATAGTCTCTGCAAAGTGGCAAACGTGATGGTTTGAATTTATAGTTCTGCGTTGATGTGTTTGCATCATTCCTCGAGTACAAAGCCAAGTGCTAGTGTACTGAAAGAAAATGCCTTCATTTCTGAAATAATTATATATTTCTTAAATAAACAAAAAGCAAAGTTATTCGTGGATTTCAAAGTATTACAAAGTATTTATTAAATGTATAAAATTATTGTAGCATTAAAAACAAGTTATCAAAGTATGTGAACATGTTGAGATTTAGGTACATAATTATACATGTTCCAGAGAGGAAGAAAAAAAACAGGCATATACTGTATGTTTGCTTTTGAGTCACTCAAAAAATAACTTGTGCTGTCAGTCAATTTAAAATGTTTAACCCTAAAACAGGCAAGAGTGGAAAACTATTAGCAAAAAAGAATTTCATGTCACTTTTTATATCAAAGGAATTTAATATATTTTATATATTTTGGATTTTATGAGTGTTGCCTTGTTAAGGTATAAAAAAAGTTAGTCATCAATATTTCTGTGTTTTATTTGATGCAAAAAATGATGATAGGGATAGTTTCTGATAGGGATGCACCGATCCGCGCTCCGATACTGATATTTTAAATGGATCGGGTATCGGTTCGACGAGCCCGATCCAAATCCGATACTGTGTGTTAATCATGTTCATTACGGTCAAGCTCCAGAAATGACATGAAAGAACCATTAAAAGACAATTAAAGTAGTTCATATGAATCCGTGCATTTTATTCAAAGCCACTTAAAGACGTGCGATAGCTCTGTGAATCACAAAAGGCTGTTTTATAAGTAAATATATAAAATGCACGTGCAGCTCCAGCCCGTTATTGAATGGCGCTGCTCTGTTTACACACACACACTCACGGCTATTTTTAGCCTTCATAGCAGTGCGCAATATTTGAGCGCTACTCACGAACAACATCTCAGATGTAGATGCTCAAAAGTTCGGTTCACTTATAATATGCATTTAGAATGGCACTGGAGGTGCTTTTTTTTTTTTTTTTTTTTTTTTTTTAGCAGAATTTGAATAAGCGAATTAAACTACTGTGAACTTACCTACAAACAGACACAAACAGGACTTCTTGAGAGTTCAAAATGTCAAAATAAAAGCATGAGGGTTTAGAAGTTAAAGGTGTCACAGAGAGACTCATGGACGCAGAGATATGAACTCAGTAGCAGGGTTTATTGAACAGATGATTGAAACAGTGATGTAAACATTGTGAGTAAATCCAGTTGAGCAGAGTGGCAAACAGCAGGTGAGTAATATCCAGACAGGGTATAGACACAATGAACAGATAACTCACAACAGTCTTATGATATGTGCAGGCAATAATGAAGACACAGGTATGTTTGACATAGTAGAAAGGTCTGGAGTCTCAGAGATACTATCGATGAGAACAGACAAAGAGTGTGTGTGAAAGCGGGGTATATATGCAGTCCTTGATTAGCCACTAATGATATGCAGGTGCGTGTAATCAGAACTCATGGGAGAGTGAGCACTGATGGCAGTGAGGAAGAAAGAGAGAGAGAGGCTGGTGGATCCATGACAAAAGGTGCACGATTGAGATATATTACTATATATTACTATTATAATATATTATTATTATTATCATTTGTTTACAAATTATAATAATATTTAAGTTGAATGGGTTCCAAAAAATAACTGTGTGAATGAAAAGTGGACTGATGTCTTACAACTAAATTGAACAAAAAAGAGATCTGAATCCTTTAAAGTCCAGACACAAGTTGAAAAAAAAAGCTTCTTTTCTACTGATGACTTATACTGGAATTACTGTTCATTTTGCTGCTACATTATCCAGTATACTAGTTAACAATGAAGTTTTTCTTAATAAGCTATACATTTATATTGAAATAATGTGTAGTTAGAGGTTTGTGTTTCTTTACATATTAAAGAGTACTCCCAATTAGTTCCACACAATAATGTAAAGATATTCTAAACTGATTGTGCACAAAACAACACTGGTATCGGATCGGGATCGGTATCGGACGATACTGAGATTTCCAATATCGGAATCGGATCAGAAGAGAAAAAGTGGTATCGGTGCATCCCTAGTTTCTTACTTTCCCTCTTATTTTAAAACATATCGTAAGTGTGTGTGTGTATGTGTGTGTGAGAGAGAGAGAGAGAGTGAGAGTGCATGTGAGAGTGTGTTTTTGTGTGCATGTGAGAGTGTGTGTGTTTGTGCATGTGAGAGTGTGTGTTTGTATGTGTGTATGAAAGAGTGCGATTGCGTGAGAGAGTGTTTGTGTGTGTGTGTGTAACATCCACATGAATGCCCGGACCCAAGGTTTCCCAGCCATTTTTCCTGCTGCCAGCTGGTCGCACTATGACCATGACCCATAATAGCCGCATCAGTATGATCAACCCTCATTACCAATCAGACAGCTGAATTTTCAGCAAAATCACACAATGCACACAGAAGATATAAGGCACTTCTTGTTTTCCATTTTTCGCCATAAATGTATTGCTTTGCCATGGCGACACTGTTCAAAATGTCAAAAATCAGTTCACTAGTTAGCATCTACAATGTCTTGGCATGATGTTGCACAAATTTGGTGCCAGTCACATGAATCCCCTGGGAGGAGTATTTAAAAGTTCAGTGCTTGCTATTTTCAGAAAATCCAAAATGGCTAACTTCCTGTTGGGTGGAGCTAATGACTATAATTATAAAAGTTGTCCGGCTTGATGAGAACTATATATGTACCAAGTTTGGTGACTGTAGGTGAAAATGGGGGTGCTACAGAGGCCGTCTTACATGGCAATTTTAAAGGGGGTGCTACAGAACCCCCCCGCAACTTTTGCCCAGCCCTAATTGCCGACGACTCTGATGTGTGTGCACAATTTCATTACATTTTAAGCATGCCAGTTGCCTCCAAAACACCCAAATATAGGAAGAAAGGAATAATAACAATGAATTTGTTGTCATGGCAGCAGTATTTAAGATATCAAATATTCCTTTACAATTTTATATCAGCAGTGTCTTGACATTATTCAAAATAATTTTGAAGCATTTCAGGTAAACACAAGATGGCTATTACAAAGTATGTTAAAAGTGCCATACTTCCTGCTGCCAGTTGGTGGCGCTATGACAGTGACCCATAATAGCCGCATCAGTGTGATCAGCCCTCCAATCATACAGCTGAATTTATCAAAATCACACAGTGCACACAGAAGATATAAGGCACTTCCTGTTTTCCATTTTTTGCCATAAATGTAAAAATCTGTTCACAATTTAGCATCTATAATAATAATAATAATAATCCTTAGAAGAACAGTAGGGTCTCCACACTTTCAGTGCTTGGACCCTAATAATAATAATCCTTAGAAGAACAATAGTGCCTCCACACTTTCAGTGCTTGGGCCCTAATTAATGAACACAAAGTCAGCATGTCCTGCACCATGGGTGGCCATGTTGGTTTTAAGTCAGGCTGACTTAAATCTGAACCAAGTCATGTGACCCACATACTCAAAACTGACCCAACTATGATAAATGATAACAAGAGCGGGTGAAAAACTCTTTCTCATACCCCCTATAAGAAACTAAAAAGTATGGTGCATATCTTGTGGTGCACGTCGCCTAATCGTCATTAATCTGTAATTAATCACAGATTTTGAAAGTGCTGAAATTTGACTCTAAATATACTTATTTTCCTGTCAAAATGCATTAATTTCCATCTTAGGAAAGAAAACAAAACAATATGTAACAAAATAATGCTTTATTAACATATTCCAAACAAAGCCTTCCACAGTATAAAGATAGAAATGCACTAAAATAGCACCAATTTAAGTAACATTAACATTTTCCCAAAGTCTAAGTGGGAGTTTAACAAATTAAAAGAATAGTCTCCCCATAGGTTGCATTTTCATTGCAATGGGCACTAAATCTTTTAACTCAAATCCTCCACGATATTAATCTGCCAGTAGACTGTGACTATCAGTTTGTCTACATTATGAATCATGAAGCCGCATTCATGTTTCACGTCAGGGTGTGAGCACCAGTCTCAGTCGCCACTTTGAACTTTCCACATGAAAAGCACTTGCAGACAAAAATGTCTCATTCTGCTTTTTGGTGAAAGTTAAGACTTTGCATGCTTTTGTGGTAATTTAAAATGTGCCATACCTAATTTCTGTCACAAGTTCCATCTAGGCTTGTTTTGTACAACAAATAGCGTTAAGAGCTCCTTTCTCCATCACTTCTGAATACTGATACTGAATCACTGCTGTGTGTGTTTGTGGTGTGTGCATCAGTGTAATGACTCTGAGCAGACACTTCGACACATTACAAAGGTTCCACCCTTCCAACAAGTGTTTATGCTGGTTTGTGCTGTATTAACAGTAAATTTATTAATTGCAATTAAGAAAAATTCATTTGTTACATTTTTTTTTTTTTTAATCGCATGCATTAACGCGTTAATTTTGACAGCTCTAAAAATAATATATACATATTTTGGTGTCATTTGACACTTCGAGCTGTAAAAAAAAAAAAAAAAAACGAAAAAAAATCAGACAATTTTTAAAAACTACTCCATTGGAGTTACGTGAAGCCATGCGAGGATCGGACATGTGAACTGCGAGCTCTGCGCATTTTGCTAGTTTTAAACTTTTACTGATATAAACCGGTGAGATTCAAAACACACTGTTCCATAACTGTTCTAGGAGGACAATATGTCAAAGAGTTAAAAATCCTCGGGCTCTGGAGACATTAAAAGACACTTACTGTACGTGCTCAAGCTGATACTCCCGAGCGGGCCGTGATCCAGGGAGCCGATTTGGTCTGAGAGATGCGGCAAGAGATTTTGGGCATGTTGGCAATGCTGACGAAGGTTGTTGCTCACTTGGAGGATCTTGCTGTGATATGTCGATCGATCACTGCCATGGAGACGAAGTTCTCTGAGGTGGTTACAAGAGTGGGGGATGTCGAGAAACGGATCGATTATCTGGAGTCATTGGAGAGGAAATTATCTGCTAATCCGCTAGCGAAAAAGGTGGATCTGGAGCGTGTGTGGGAGAAGTTAGAGGACATGGAGAACCGTAGCCGGCAGAATAATGTCCGCATTGTCGGAATTCCTGAGGCTGATGAGGGTCAGGATATGGTGAAATTCTTGGATGGGCTCCTTCCGAATCTGCTAGACATAACAGGCCATAAGCTGGAAATCGAGCAAGCTCACAGGGTTCCGGCTCAGAGATCCACGGAGAGAGACAGGCCCAGATCAATTCTGGCCAAATTTCTGAGATCATCTGATAAAGATATTTTGTTACGTGAGGGGAGGAGTAAAGGAAGGCTTTCTTGGAAAAACCACAGCGTTTTCTTGTTCCCAGACTTTGCGAATTCGACAAGAGAGAAATATGATCGATTCAAGAAATGCAAGAAACTTTTACATCAACGGAAGGTCACTTTTGCACAGATATTCCCGGCCAAATTGAGAGTAGATGCTAAGGATGGCCGTAAATCATTCACATGCCCACAGCAAGCGATGTCCTTCATAAAGTCAATGGAGTGAGTAAGTTATCTTGTGGTACTCACGTTGCAGCCGAGTGGACTGGCTCACTGAACATCACTTGACTGTTCGAGGAAACTGATCGCTTATTTTTTTGTGCTGGTTCCGCCTAGCGGCTTGAGTTTATTTTGTAATTAGTTAAGGAGTAACACACCTTCAGGACAGTTTAATGGATGAATCTACATGCTCTTTATACTTATTCCTCCTATTGGCTGGAGTTTGTTTTGTGGAGTATTTCTTGCAAAACATTGGAGTGATTAAGTCATTTGTTGTACTCATGTTGCAGCCGAATGAACCGGCTCACTGAACATCCGCTTGACTGTTTGGGGAATCAGTGTGCTCTTCTTGTGCTGGTTCTGCCTAGCGGCTGGAGTTTATTTTGTAGAGTAATACACCTTCAGGACAGTTTTATGGATGAATCTAGATGCTCTTTGTGTTTATTCCGCTTATTGGTTGGAGTTTGTTTATAGATTATCATTTGCCATGTAATTCTGTATCACAAAATTTGTATAGAAACACCGGATTTGAGTAATCCGATGGCAGAGTTGTCATGGGGGTTCTCGTAGGCGAGCATGGACTGTTTGAGTTTGGAGGGATGGACGCCGGTTGGCACTGTCGTGCGCAGGGTTAATGCGCACATTTTTATTTTTTCTGTTTGTTTGGTTTTGGGGGATGTTCAGGGTTTGATGGATGCACTAATGTTGGAATGTGATCTTTTATAATCTTGTTTTTGACACACAGTCTGTTTTTTCTTATATGTCAAAATGTCAAATGTAAATATGAGTGGATTGTCTCTCTCCACGTAGAATGTGAATGGGTTGGGGAACCCCATAAAAAGAGGGAAGGTTATTTCTCTTAAGCATAAGAAATATGATGTAGTGTTTCTTCAAGAAATGCATCTTTCTCTGCAGGAAGCTGAAACATTTGGGAGGATATGAGGTGGGCATGCTTTCTTTAGTGCTGGCTCGAGTAAGAGCAGGGACAAACATCTACAATTCAAATGTCTCAAACAGATTAAAGATACATTAGGAAGATCATTATCGTTTTAGCTGAAATTCAGGGGCAAAGTGTTATTTTGGCTAATATTTATGCACCTAATGCTGATGATCGGGGCTTTTTTTTTTATAGATCTTGAAGGGATGCTGCAAGCTGTTGGCACCCCTCATGATATAATATTGGGAGGAGACTTTAATCTTTTGATGGATTCAGTCCTTGATCATAGTGAAGCAAAAGTGTGCAAGCCCCCTAAAGCAACATTGACACTTCACAGGATGTGTAAAAATCTTGGTCTTACAGATAGTTGGAGACTTTTGAACCCATCTGGGAGGGACTATACATTTTTTTCATCAGTCCATAAGACGGATAGAATAGATTTTTTTTGATGATTGCTCAATTGGAAACATTTTAGTCTCAGATCATGCCCTGGTGTGTCTAGTGGTGTTGCCACAGATGAAGAAAAGGAAATCATATAGTTGGCGCTTTAAGGTATCCCTTTTGAAAAATCCAGAATTCCAACAAATGTTAAAGGCCTACAGGCAAGGCTCCAGTGCTAGACGGCTTTGCCGCTGATTTTTTTTTAGATCTTATGCTACAGAACTGGCTCCACTTTTGCTAGAAGTTTATATGGAATCATTAAAGAATGGAAAGCTTATGCCAACCATGACACAAGCCTGGATCAGTCTGATCCTTAAAAAGGACAAAGATCCAAGCGAGTGTAAGGGTTACTGTCCAATTTCCCTGATCCAGCTAGACGTTAAAATATTGTCAAAAATTTTGGCTAAGCAATTGAGTAAAGTTATGACATCTCTTATACATATAGATCAAGTGGTGTTTATTCGGGGCCGTAACTCTTCTGATAACATTAGGCATTTCATTAATGTCATGTTGGCAGTGCCAAACGATTAGACTCCGTTCGCCGCCTTCTCACTTGACACCGAAAAAGCGTTTGATATGGTAGAATGGGATTATCTTTTTAAGATTTTTGAAATGTACGGATTCGGGAATACTTTTATTGGGTGGATTAAGTTACTTTATAGACACCCTGTAGCGGCGGTTCAAACGACTGGATTAATTTCATATTATTTCACTCTGGATAGGGGCACCCGGCAGGGTTGCCCTCTTTCCCCCTTATTGTTCTGTCTTGCCCTGGAACCATTAGCAGCTGTGATAAGAAAGGAGTGGTGGCAGGAGTTGTGGCACATAAGCTTAATGACATAAGGACTCTGGTCCTGGTTGTTCCATACTGAGCAATCGGGGAAGAAGGGCCTTGGTAAGAAGAGGTGACCAAGAACCAGCACTCCACTGATCTGGGCTTTTTAGAAGAGTGGCCAGAAGGAAACCTCTCCTGAGTGCAAGACACATAAAAAAAGCACCTAAAGGACTCTCAGACTGTGAGAAAAAAGATTCTCTGGTCTGATAAAACGAAGATTGAACTGTTTGGCCTCAATTCCAAGCGTCATGTCTGGAGGAAACCAGTGAACCTGCGCAATACCATCCCAACAATGAAGCATGGTGGTGGTAGGATCATGGTGTGGGGGTGTTTTTCAGCGGCAGGGACTGGGGGACTGGTCAGGGTTGAAGGAAAGCTGAATGCAGCAAAATACAGAGATATCCTTAATGAAACCTGGTCCAGAGTGCTCAGGACCTCAGACTGGGCTGAAGGTTCACCTTCCAACAGGACAATGACCCTAAGCACACAGCCAAGACAACACAGAGTGGCTTAGGGACAACTCCTTGAGTGGCCCAGCCAGAGCCCGGATTTGAACCTAATCGAACATTTCTGGAGAGACTTGAAAATGGCTGTTCACCGACAGTCCTCATCCAACCTGACAGAGCTTGAAAGGATCTGCAGAGAAGAATGGCAGAAAATCCCCAAATCCAGGTGTGCAAAGCTCGTCGCATCATACCCAAAAAGACTTGAGGCTGTAATCGCTGCCAAAGGTGCTTCAACAAAGGACTGAGTTAAGGGTCTGAATACTTATGTCAGTGTGATATTTCAGTTTTTATTTTTAATAAATTTGCAGTTAGCAAAAATCAGTTTTTTGCTTTGTCATTATGGGGTATGGAGTGTAGATTGATGTGAAAAAAATAAAATAAAGCATTTTAGCATAAGGCTGCAACCTAACTAAATGTGAAAAAAATGAAGGGGTCTGAATACTTTCTGAATGCCCTGTGAGGGGAAAAAAAGCACAGTTTATAAGTTCTCTGTATGTTTGTTTGTCTAGGTACAGCCGAAGTTATCGTGACGGTTGGAGGAGAGGATGATAAGGTGGTGTTACGCAGTGTGGAGAGTTTCGATCCCCTCACCAGCCAGTGGAAGAGTCTGGCCTGCCTGCCATTCGCTGTCAGCAAACACGGTTTAGTCGTGTCTGGTGAGTGTATGACACAATGTGACATCACTCATTTAACATAAATTTACTTTTGGCATTGCATTTTTTAAATTTAATTGGCAATAATGGCTGTTTGGTTTATGTAGTGTGTTTATCTTGTGTTTTATGCAGGCTCGATGCTGTATCTGGCTGGAGGGGAGTTTCCAGACGGCTCGGCGAGCAGGGAGATGTGGCGATATGACCCATGTTTTGACTCCTGGTTAGAGATGGCACCCATGAATGTGGCCAGATCAGAACTGGGTGGGGCTCACTAAAAGTGTACTGGGCTCACACCTGCCCTGTTTCTTACCATTGTCTGGAAATACTCGATGTCCCTCTTGTTTTAAAAATTGAGATCAATGCATAAATAAACTCATTTAGTTTATTATAACTAAACTCTTCCAGAATTTCTCTTATTAATATGCTGTAGCCGAATTAACGAAACCATCACAGTGATGACTCTTGTTCTATTCTTTCAGGGTTGGTGATGTTGGATGGATATGTGTTTGCTGTGGGCGGTTGGGAGGGTCGGTCTCGTCTGGACACCGTTGAGTGTTATAATCCTAACACAAACACTTGGCAGTTTATGGAATCAGTCAAGATGGCGGTCACTAGTCCAGCTGTGGTGGCGCTGGATGGATTGCTCTATGTGACCGGTAGCATGTTTCCTCCTACATAAACTCTAGGCACTGTTGTAGACTGACATACAACTACATGGACAGAATCTGTGGCCTGCCGTCCTTTACCACAGAATTTTTTTTTGGCTTGGTTTGTAAAAACAAACGAAAAACTTGTGCACAGTAATTGCAATGGAAGCATCAACTCAAATAGTTTTAGATGTATAACTTTAACAATTAAAAACCATACTGTTATTATGAATATACCATGAAAATGAATATTCCTTTAAAGGTGCACTCAGTCTTTTTTCCTCATTAAAAAAGTTTTACATATGTAAGCCGTGTCCCAAATGATGCACTGTGCACTTGGACTATACACTATGCACTCAGCCATGTAGTTTATGAATTTTCAAAGTGCAGTATTATCCCAAATGTAACACTTAATGTTTTTTTACTACACTGAAGCATTCGTAGTTTTTCAGCTGACGTAAGTGACATTTCAAACGCACGCGATGCGTTGCCGCTAGTTTAAGCATGTTAGCCAACCTCAGTTCAACACTTATCTCATATAATGAACATTTTCATATGTGGGGTGGGGTGTTGGTAAATTAAACTCACATTTGTAAGATGCTGTCTTCACTGAAGTTTCGGTACTTGCCACATTCACCATTAATTACAACTGTTTTGTCAGGCCAGCATCACGGCCAGGTAACTCCACCCCTTCCGCCATATAGGGCAAACCGCGGCCGTTGACTGCAAGAAGTGTCCAACATTCCACACTCTTATTTCGGTTGAAGAAATACATCATCTGGTTACTTGTGGTACACTTCTTTCTCTTGCATTTTAGGTGTAAACATACAACCATTACTTGCACTACAAACTGGCCTAGAATAGTGCAGAAGTGAGCAGTTTGGGATGCACCTTAAGAAATTAAAAGTACTTTTAACAAATAGTTAAAGGTGATGAGTGTATTTTTTTATGTTAAAGGAATAGTTAACCTAAATATTAAAAAGTCGTTCCAAACCCATACGACTAGAGGCTTTGTTTAATAGTTATGTAAATTTCCCTTCTCAAACCATAGGGGGTGCTGTTTTAGAAGATGGCGATGGCACAGACTTAGCACAAGTATACAACCCTAAAACGTGTGTGTGGACCGAGGTGGCACCCATGCAGATTGCTCGCTCCGGATCTGCAGCCTGTACACTGAAGGGCAAACTTTATGTCATAGGTGAGAATGGTCTTAATTCCATAAGCTATTTCAGGTTTATATGGTAGAATACTGAATCACAAACTTTCCCAATTCTTCCTCTCTAGGCGGCTGGCACGCTTCCACAGAGAACACCGATAAGGTAGAGTGCTATGACCCAAAGACCAACAAGTGGACCATGTGTGCTCCGATGAAGGAGAGACGCTATCGACCCGGTGTGGCTGTGGTGGATGGAAAGATTTATGTTTTAGGAGGAGAGGAGGGATGGGACAGGTGAGAAATACTTCACTTGTTCTGAGAAAAGGCTATTTCACGACATGTAAAGTGACCAATCATCATAGTTTTTCTCTCTTTTTTTCGGGGTGAATTCTCCCTGCAGGTATCATGACACTATAGAGCGGTACTGTGAGGAATCGGACAGCTGGGAGATCGTCGGTGAGATGCCCACCAGTCGTAGCTGGCTCAGCTGTGTCTCTCTTCAGCTCAGGAAAGACACTAGCATGAGCAGTCGTTCGGGCACTGCCTCCGAGACGGAGTTTCCTGTCGACTGAGAGCGTCAGAACGCCATCTGCATCACTACTGGTTGGTACAGAAGTCCAGGGAGCGAGCTTTCAGAGTGCCTGGCTCCATGTCATTTTCCACAGGCTGTTCAAAGATGGAAAAGGTCCGACCCAACTACAGGAGGGTCTTAAGACAATACTTGTGCCATAAGCCGTTTCTCCATGGTGTGAGACTAGATACATCGATGGATATCTGTGGTGACTGTAATGGTGTGTTCACCATGTCGGACTCACCATAATTATGAGTTTTGGCTTGTAAAAAATGCTCAACTCTGAATTTTATGAAAGCTCTGACTTGACTGGTGTGACATCATATAAAAATAACCAAAATGGCAGCGTCCTCGTCAGGGATAATTAGCCAAAAATTACAATTCTGTTTCTGTTTGATGTGCCATTTTATTATAGCCACATTTACCCAGTGCGTTTTCTTTGTTCTTAAACATTTGAAAGAACACATACCTATAGGCAAATAATAAAAATGATTAAATATTAAATATTGTAGTCATCAACAAAGCTGCTAATGGAGCCATTTTGGAATGTTTATAGAATCTCCAAGTTTTCATCTAGTAATTACAATAATTTTGACCTGGCGTGAACGCAGCATAAGTGTGTGTATGTGTCCACTGCCATCCGTCTCAGAATCTCCACAGTATCAGTGTAATAATGTGACGTTACAGTGGTGTACAGGGTTTCATACGCTGATCACCTCATGATTGTGACTTATGTGCTTAATTGTTTTCTAACAATGTGTTGTAGTGAAGAATTTTTTTACTTTTTGTATAGTGATTTTCTTTTTTGTATTTATTAGTTGTTCTTTGTTGTGTTGAGAGATTCATGAAATAACTACTACAAATACACATTAAACACAATGACATTCATTAAAACTGTAATACAGTGTAGTATTACTTGGAAATTAATTTACCACATACACTTCTGAATATTTACATACATATATTTATATATACAATCACTTAGCACTTTATTTTGAACACTGGGTAGGGCCTCACTTTGCTCTCAAAACCTAATTTCTTCATGGCATGGATTCCACAAGATGTCGGAAACATGCCTTTGAGATTCTGGTCCTTGTTGACATGATTGCATTACACAATTTCTGCAGATTTGTCAGCTGCACATTCCAGCTGCGATTCTCCTGTTCTACCACATCCCAAAGGTATTCTATTGGATTCAGATCTGGTGACTGAGAAGGCCACTGAAAAACAGTGAACTCATTGTCATCTTCATGAAACCAGTTTGAAATTACTTGTTTCAAATCACCATGTTTTGTGACATGGTGCATTCATTATCATGCTGGAAGTAGCCAATTAGAAGATGGGTAAATTGTGGCCATGAAGGGATGCACATGATCAGCAACAATACTCACATAGGCTGTGGCATTCAAGCGATGATTGATTGGTATTAACAAGCCTAAAGTGTGCCAAGAAAACATTCCCCACACCATTACATTACCAGACTAGACTGTTGACACAAGGCAGGTTGGATCCATGGATTCATGCTGTTGGCAGCAAAATCTGACCCTACCATCTGTGTGCCTCAGTAGAAATCGAAATTCATCAAATCAGCCTACATTTTTTTAAGTCTTCAACTGTCAAGATTTGGTGAGCCTGTGCCCACTGAAGCCTCTGCTTTCTGTTCTTGGCTGACAGAAGTGGAACCTGACGTGGTCTGCTGCTGTAGCCCATCCGCCTCATGGTTTGATGTGTTGTGCATTCTGAGATGCTATTCTGCTCACTACAATTGTACAGAGTGGTTATCCGAGTTACTGTAGCCTTTCTGTCAGTTCAAACCAGTCTGGCCATTCTCCATTGGCCTCTCTCTTCAACAAGGTGTTTCCATCTGCAGAACTGCCGCTCACTGGATATTTTTTGTTTTTGGCACCATTCAGAGTAAACTAGAGACTGTGTGTGAAAATCTCAGGAGATCAGCAGTTACAGAAATACTCAAACCAGCCCGACTGACACCAACAATCATGCCACGGTCAAAATCACTGAGATCACATTTTTCCCCATTCTGATGGTTGATGTGAAAATTAACTGAAGCTCATGACCCGTATCTGCATGACTTTATTCATTGCACTGCTGCTACACGATTGGCTGATTAGATAATCTCATGAATAGGTAGATGTACAGGTGTACCTAATAAAGTGCTCAGTGAGTGTATTACAGAAAGCTTCAGTTACACCATTGTCAAAAGTTTGGAATCACTAAGGCCAAAAACTTTGTTCTTGAAAGAAATTAATGCTTCACTTTACCATGAATTAAATTGATAAAAAACACTACCTTAAACATTAGTAATGTTGCAAATTATTAATGCTATTTCAAATATATTTCAATTTACAGTATGGGACAAAGGGGTCTGTAAAAAAACAAGACACAACTTTGCAGGTATGTCCAAATACTGTCTTACTGCACACACAAAAGTATGTACTACTTTCCCATTACCAGCAAAGTGCATTAGTTTAGTCTCGTAATAAATCTCACCTTATCTGTCTTGTGTTCTGACAACTTTCCCATTAAAAGTAATGAAATGCACATGGAGTTTCTCATTTATTACAAGTCTGTAAAATTTTGGATATATAACACCTTTGAAAAATGCTTCATCATGTTAAACCAACTGCATTTGGCTAAGCGTAAATTTTTAAAAAAAAAAACAAATATATATTTTCTTCCAGTAGTTAAATAAACATGATCACCAATGGCAAAATGGGTACTAAAAAGTCAACATTTTAAAACCTCTGAGAAACTTAAAGGTGGATGTTCACCCAAAATGAAACTCGGTCATCATTTACTCACTTGCCAGCAGCCATGTCACCCTGTAGCTCAAGATTGGTTGCCCACTGAAGCTATGCAGGGTTGAGTCTGGTCAGTACCTGGATGGCAGACCTGCTGGGGAACACTTAAGTTTGCTGCTGGAAGAGGTATTAGGGAGTACAGCAGGGGGTGCTCACCCTGCGGACTGTGTGGGTCCTAATGCCCCAGTATAGTGACAGAGCCACTATACTGTAGAAAGGCACCATCCTTCAGATGAGATGTTAAACCGAGGTCCTGACTCTCTGTGGTCATTAAAGTTCCCAGCGCACTTCTCGTAAAGAGTAGGGGTATAATCCTGGTGTCCTGGCTGTATTCCCTCAATTGGCCCTTCTCAATCATGGCTTCCTAATAATCCCCATCCACTAATTGGCTCTATAACTCTCTTTCCACCAATAACTGGTGTATGGTGAGTGTACTGGCACACTATGGCTGCTGTCGAATCATCCAGGTGGATGCTGCACACTGGTGTGGTTGAGGGGAGTCCCCTGTTCAATGTGTAAAGCACTTTGAGTGTAGTGTCAGAAAAGCACTATATAAATGTAATGTTCATTCACTTACTTGCTACAAACATGAGTAAGCAACTTTAATTTGGCTTGTGTATCCTTTTTGAAGCTCAAAAGCTCCAGTCCCCATTCATTCATTATTCAAAATTTCTCTTTTTTTTTTATTTATTTTTTTTTTTATTCGAAAATAGAAAGTCATATGGTTTGTAACGACATGATGATTTATGATGAGAATGTAAAATGACAGAACTGTTTTTATGGGTGAAATGTAAGTTTAGCATACATAATTCTAGTAAAACATTCTGTGGTGATCTACAACTTAGAAGACAGACCTGTGCCAACACATACATGTGCCATTGAGCTTATACAGTGCATCAAACCAGCAGCCTCTCAATGGCCATCTGCACAGACTGGATCTGAGGCTTGAGCTGCGAGCCCTCTTTAATGGTGACTGAGGTGGCGATGACGGGCCTGGACACCCCACATGCGCGGCCCAAGGCCTGCTTTGAGCGCACGAACACGTACGGGACGTTCTTATCCTCACACAACAGAGGCAAATGCAGGATGATCTCCAGAGGTTCAGCATCTGCAGCCATCACAATGAACTCTGCGATCCCTCGGTTCAGAGTTTTAGTGGCTGAAACAAACCCAAATAAAGGCAAACATCTGTCACTTAGCTCAATAAGATCAGAAATGTGTTTTTAAAAAGTAAAAGGGGGCCATTTTGATTTCACATTGACTTTAAATAGCTGATCATTCTACTATGATCTCGTAGTCTCACATTTGCACAGACTTTCGATTTGCAGCATAAAGTCTGATCCAGTTAGCAGCTTATGGACCCTATTCACATACTGTGATCATGCATTTCCACCTTATTTAGCAGTAAACCTTTATTATTTAGTGTAATCGTATAAGATTGTACTTTATAACATTTTACCCTGTATTAATTACAACAACAACAAAATCTCACATCTGTGATGAGGTTTCTAATATAGCTGCTGAGGGAGTGATGGAGTAAAATTTGGCATCTTTCTCTCTTCTGACTCATGATTCATCTCTCTATTTTTTCGTCTTTTGGAAACCATGGAAATGCAATAGTGGATTCTTTCTTTAGCTTTTTGAGCAAATGGAAAAACAACAAATATTTTATGTGGTCTTCCCATTTACCGCTATAATTTACTTCCATGTCCCAAACACGGATATGTGAAAAGGGTCCATTGTGGCCAAAAACCACCTACTTAGAAAGTAAAGGACCATCCGAATGGCGTGTAAAGCGAACAAATCACAGTTAATTTTGCTTATACACGTGATTTAGGTGGATTTATCGAAGTAGATTTACCAAAACAATAGGCAAGTGGGGAAAAACTCATTGGGTCTTAATCATAAAACATAAGCAAAAGAATGTGTAAATGCATTCTTGTAAAACTGTCAAATGTTGTCAAATGTAATTGTCCCCTTGAATTGAATGGGACAATCGTTTTACTAACGATTTACACACATATTTGTTCTGTTCGCATTGAACAAGGCCCATTGAAAAATTAAAAAGAAATAAGAAAAAGCAGAATATACAGTGGATTAAGGCTTTCAAACTCAAAATTCAAATATTTGTCGAAGATAAAAATGCACAAATGAAAAAAACACTTCAAATTTTTTTAGGTGTGCCAAGCACACTGATAAGCAATGTGTTTTAAACACTTTTAAAAAGGAGGAGTTGAGTTTGGAAAAGCACATCTCGAGATTTCTGAACTTTCTACTGAAGTGCATCATTCCCCGTTTCACTTTATACTCAAGATTTGAAAACAGGAATCTTTTGATTTTATTCACTTTTGTTTTTTTGCAATAATACAATACAATCCAGTGCTGATTGGTTTATATTTATTATTATTCATTTTTGGCCGAGATCTTGTAATGATGACGGGAGAGTCGAACCACTCCGTAAAGTCTTCTCCACCACATCTCAAAGACTTTCAATGGGGTTATGGTCAGGACTCTGTTGTGGCCAATTCATGTGTGAAAACTATTCCTCAAGCTCCCTGAACCACTCTCTCACAATTTGAGCCCAATGAATCTTGGCATTGTTGTCCTGGATTATGCCTGTGCCATCAGGGAAGAAAAAATCCATTGATGGGATAACCTGGACATTCAGTACATTCAGCTGACTTCATTTTATTGCCGCATAACCTTGCTGAGCCTAGACCTGACCAATTGAAGCAACCCCAGATCATAACACTGCCTCCAGAGGCTTGTACAGTGGGCACTATGCATGACGGGTCCATCACTTCATGCACTTCCCTTCTTACACTGATGCACCCATCGCTTTGGAATAGGGTAAATATGGACTCATCAGGCCACATGACCTTTTCCATTGCTCCACAGTCCAATCTTTATGCTCCCTAGCAAATTGAAGTCGTTTTTTCTGATTAGCCTCACTAACAAGTGGCTTTCTTGTGGCCACACAGCTGTTTAGTACCAATCTTGTAAGTTCTCGTCGCATTGTGTGTGTGTGGAAATGCTCTTACTTTCACTATTAAACATAGCTGTGAGTTTTATGGTCGATTTTTCTATGATGTGACTTCAAGCGTTTTAGTGATCTCCGATCACGATCATTCAAGATTTTTTTCCGACCACATTTCTTCCGTGAAGCTGACTGTTCACCACTATCCTTCCAGGTTTTAATAATGTGTTGGACAGTTCTTAACCCAATTCCAGTGATTTCAGCAATCTCTTTAGTCGTTTTCTTTGCTTGATGCAGGCCAATAATTTACCCCTTCTGAAACACAGTAACATCTTTTCTACGACCGTGAGATACATCTTCTGACATGGTTAAGAAATTAACCTTGTTAAAAGAACTGTTGCCAACTGAAACATATTAATCACTGAAATAATGATCCAATCATAGGCTATTAAGTATCAGCTTATTTAAATCCAAATAGTGACTTTTTTTTTTTTTTTTTTTTTGGCCAGGCAGTGTAGTTTATTTGCTTCTATAGGTCTCAAACAAAACAAAATATCCTTTAAAGTTTTGAAGCCGCAAACCTCACATACTTTTGAGGAAGAATTAATCAATAGACTCTCCAAAGCACTCGTAAAATCAACCCAGTCCCTTTAAAATGCAATTTTGTTTCCTGGCAGAATGACAGAAACCTGTGCACCCCAGGAAGATGCACTTCACTGTTACACACAGTACAATCTGCATATGTGGTAACTATTAGAATATCAACTACCTTCATTTGCCCCTTTTCTCAGTTGTTTGTAATTGGATGCTTGTTGCACCAGGTCCAGGATGGTTTTGGAGAGAGTGGCATCAGCAAGAGGATAAGCTTTGGGATTCACATCCGATTCAGCCTGGAAGAAAACAGTCTATATCAAACCACAATCAGACCATGTGCATGTACTCGATCAACACTGGCTAAAGTTTTCTGCATAGAAAGATCTGGACATGTTTAAGTCTTTAAAACAATATTTTACAAGTTAGTAAGATCAGGGGCTGCTAGTGTTTCACATGTGGGTACCTGGCAACCGTTAAATGATTCTTCATAGGTAAACAAGCGTGTAAAACCAACAATCCAATAGAAAATGCGTCACGTGTTTAAGTAATGATTCTGTATAAATGCACACAATAACCTGATATGAGATCTATTCGGCTGTAGAGTTACCATTGCGTCAAGCTGTGATCGAGATCTCGGTGTCCTCTCAGCGTGTGCTTCACGGAGGACGAACAGCCCGTTAAGTGTTCTACACGGTGAACAATACCGAGATTTTTAATACTTAATGCGGAGCACCACGTTACGTCATCAAAATGAGACAGCTTTTTTAACGCATTACAGTAATGCTTCTATTATGACTTTAGAAACCGGGAAGAGGATGTACAGCATAGAGCCATCCTAATACAACATAAAATAAACAAGTGAATGAATGATCAAAAACAATGCGCATAAATAAAGCTACGATATAAAACAATAAAAAGAAATACATTTTAGATGATAAAACTCTGATTACAAATAAATAAATAAAAAATAATAATAAAACAGCTCCAGATAGCACACAAGTCCAAATAGCTATTTATTTATGAATTATTTTCAATGAAATATAAAAAAGATTTTAACATTTCATTTATCACATCCAATCCAGTATCCTATTGGAAAAACATTACCTTAAATAAACATTTATAAAAGTAAACAGTTTGCTATAATTTGATACAGTCATTGATACTTCGTTCCAAAACTAATTTATATAATCACAAAAGCAAATGTGGTGAAGTTTCTAGTTTAGAATTACAGAATATACTTTTGAGAAAGTATGTACAATATAAATTTGGTAAGATTTTTTTGTTTGTTTGTTTGTTTTTTTTTTTTTTTTTGGAAAATGTCTGGAAAAAAAGATTCTGGGAGTTTTGTATTGTATGATTCCCAATATTGCTTTAAAATTTGAGAATGCAGTTCTTGATTTTATATGTTAAAAGTAAGAAGAGTCTGATGTATTTGTTATATTTTATTTTAAGTGTAAATTTAATAATAGCAAGCCTTGTTTGAACATTTTTATATAAAAATAGAAATAAATATATATGTAATATGTATGTATGTATGTATGTATTTTATTGTGTTCTCATGAAAAGGAGTGGTGTTTTATGTAAGTTATCTTTTGCAATAAAACGAAAGAAAGAGAGAAAAGAAAGTGAAAGAAAAACAGAAAGAAAAGAAATAAAGAAATAAAAAAATGAAAGAAATGAGAAAGAAAGAAAAAGAAAAATGAAAGAATGAAAATTAAAAAAGAAAGAGAGAGCAAAAGAAATAAAGAAAATGAAAGAAAGAAAATGAAAAAGAAAGAGAGAGGGAAGAAAAAGAAAGTGAAAGAAAAACAGAAAGAAATAAACAAGGAAAATGAAAGCAAGAAAATGAAAAAGAAAGAAAAAAGAAAATGAAAGAAAAACAGAAAGAAAAGATAGAAAGGAAAATGAAAGAAAGAGAGAGGACAAAAGAAAGAAACAAGAAATATAAAAAAAGACAAATAAAAAAGAAAAACATTTTTTTAAAATGCACATTGGCTTAAAAATTCACATTTGAGGTATGAAAGTGTCATTTATGTTGTAGAACAAAACGTCCATGTATGGTCGAGTAATGTTTACCACAGACCTTATTTTACATTATAAAAACCCATGGCGAATTAGACTTCTGGATTTAATAGAAGAGTTGATGGATGATATGAATTTGATATGCCTTAATGATAGTGGAGGTACAAGGATAAATGTGAGATCAGGTCAAGAAGCAGCACTAGACTTAACGCTAACAACAAATACTGTAGGAGGAATAACCAACTGGAGGGTACTAAGGAAATGTACTATGGGAAACGACCACTTTCCTATAATGATAGAAATTGCTGGGAATGTTGCGGAAAAAATACGTGGAGATAGGATAGGAAAATGGATGTATGAGAAAACTAATTGGACAGAACTTGTTAAAATGACTGAAGAAGGATTTATTATGAATGATGTAATAAATGGTGATAATATAAAAACTATTAGTAAGAAAATGATAGGGGTCATCAAAAATGCTGCAG
This sequence comes from Myxocyprinus asiaticus, assembly GCF_019703515.2. NCBI lineage: Eukaryota > Metazoa > Chordata > Actinopteri > Cypriniformes > Catostomidae > Myxocyprinus > Myxocyprinus asiaticus. Next base: position 44,577,599 of record NC_059357.1, on the reverse strand, counting down.
AAAATAATATCCCCAAGAGTAAAGGAAGAAGGACAATGAAAATGGTACCTTGCTATAAAAAAGAAAAGGAAAGCATTTAGGAAAGTTGGGAGAACTCATAACTTCCAAGATCTGACGGAGTACAAACAAGCTCAAGCAAAAGGAAAGAAAATAGTAAGAGGGTCAAAGCAAAACTATTGAAGAAGTTTATGTAGTAGAGTTGGGAAAAGTACACCAATAGAAGAAGAATGGGGAATGATCAAAAAGATGAATGGAATTTGGAAAGAATTTGCATATCCGGTTTTGAATGATGGTTAAATAATAACAATAAGCAATATAGATAAAGTGGAGATGTTTTGTAAAGCTTTCATAAAAGTGAATAGTTCAGAGAATTTGACAGAAGAGAGAAGGAGGAAAAGGGAAGATACAATGAGAGAATTTCCTCAATTAATGGATAAGGTAGAAACTAGGGACAATCTAATGGGTGTTCCATTTGAAATGCCGGAGTTAAAATGAGCCTTGAGGAGAATGAAAATGTCAACTCCAAGTCAGGATGAGATAAGTTACAATATGCTCCAACATTTAAGTGATAATGCACTGAAGGTGATTTTAGCATTCTACAATAAAGTCTGGAAGATGGGAACATTACCCCAAAATTGGAAAGAAGCAGTGGTGCTGCCAATAAGGAAGCCAGGGAAAGACCCAGGTATACTATTACAAACCAATAGGTCTCACATCACATATGGGTGAATTAATAGAGAGAATGATAACAGATAGATTAATGTACTATCTAGAAAAAGAGGGGACATTTTGACCTGACCAGAGTGGGTTTAGGATTGGAAGAGGAACAATGGATCCCGTAATGTGTCTAGGGGCAGATATCAAGAAAGCCTTAACAAATAAAGAGTCAGTAGTTGCAGTATTCTTTGACATAGAAAAGAGAGGGTCTGCTGGTGAAACTGGAGCAGCTGGGGTTAGGTGGCAGGATGTTTAACTGGATTAGTGATTTTCTTAAACAGAGAATGATAAAAGTGAGAGTTGGAGAGTTCCATATCATCTAGTGGTGTTGTAGAAAATGGCACCCCTCAAGGAAGTGTAATAAGTCCAGTGATTTTTATAATAATGATTAATGATGTCTTCGGGAAAAGTAGACAAGAGCATTGGAAGATTGCTGTTTGCAGATGATGGAGCACTGTGGTACAGAGGAAGAAATAATAAATACCGTGTGCAGAAAATGCAAAAGGCATTAAATGAAGTTGTAGAATGGTCGTTTAAGTGGGGATTTAAATTCTCAGTGGAAAAATCACAGACAATCATATTCTCTAATAAAAAAGTAGACAAAGAGTAGAAGTTGAGATTATATAATAAAGAATTAGTACAGGTTTCTTTAATAAGATTCCTAGGAGTATAGGCTGGATAGCAGATTGACATGGAAAGGACATATAGAAAACATAGTTGGAAAATGCAATAAAGTATTGAATGTAATAAGATGCATGTCAGGACAGGGGTGGGGAGCAGACAGTATGGCTTTAAAAATGATATATATGGGGGGCCTGTGTAGCTCAGCGAGTATTGACGCTGACTACCAAACGTGGAGTTGCAAATTCGAATCCAGGGTGTGCTGAGTGACTCCAGCCAGGTCTCCTAAGCAACCAAATTGGCCCGGTTGCTAGGGAGGGTAGAGTCACATGGGGTAACCTCCTTTTGGTCGCGATGAGTGGTTCTCGCTCTCAATGGGGCGCGTGGTAAGTTGTGCGTGGATCGTGGAGAGTAGCATGAGCCTCCACGTGCTGGGAGTCTCTGCGGTGTCATGCACAACGAGCCACGTGATAAGACGCGTGGATTGAAGGTCTCAGAAGTGGAGGCAACTGGGACTTGTCCTCCACCACTTGGGCAGGATTCAAGCACAGGCATAAAGAACTTGCTGCAGAGCATATGCATCAACACCAGTTTCAACACTACAAGTAGAAGTAGGTGAAATGCCTCTTTATATTAGAAGATAGGAACTGATGACAGTGTACTGGACAAATCTTAAAAGTCAGGATGCATCGCATCCAATGCTGAAGATATTAGAGACATGGGTGATACTGAAGGGGTCGAGGAGGCCGATTGCACCACCTTTAGAGAGCCACTTGCGCCCCCATTTATATAGTACCCCTATGCATTGCATACCTTGCATATATGGTTTTAGCGCCTCTGGACAGAATGAAAAAGTAGAACATGTGATTATTCACTGTAGGAATTATGAAGAAGAAAGAGAAATATTATTGGAGGAAATGAGGAGGATAGGAGAACAAGGATTAACACTGAAGAATATATTAAACCCAGAAATAGGAAAGAATACAATTACTGCAATATTAAGGTTCCTAGAAAATATGGGTCTAATGAGTAGAACATAAGATATAAACGAATATAAGATATATATATATATATATATATATATATATATATATATATATATATATATATATAGTTATAGGAAATGTAGGATGATTAAAAGGTGTGTTTTATATAATAAACAATTTATTGGTGTGCTTCATCCTCCTCCTCTGAACTGTGCGGAGCTGGGAAGTAAAGCATGAGGAGCTGAACTTTCGGATCTGATATACAGGTGCATCTCAATAAATTAGAATGTCGTGGAAAAGTTCATTTATTTCAGTAATTCAACTCAAATTGTGAAACTCATGTATTAAATAAATTCAATGCACACAGACTGAAGTAGTTTAAGTCTTTGGTTCTTTTAATTGTGATGATTTTGGCTCACATTTAATAAAAACCCACCAATTCACTATCTCAAAAAATTAGAATATGGTGACATGCCAATCAGCTAATCAACTCAAAACACCTGCAAAGGTTTCCTGAGCCTTCAAAATGGTCTCTCAGTTTGGTTCACTAGGCTACACAATCATGGGGAGGACTGCTGATCTGACAGTTGTCCACAAGACAATCATTGACACCCTTCACAAGGAGGGTAAGCCACAAACATTCATTGCCAAAGAAGCTGGCTGTTCACAGAGTGCTGTATCCAAGCATGTTAACAGAAAGTTGAGTGGAAGGAAAAAGTGTGGAAGAAAAAGATGCACAACCAACCGAGATAACCGCAGCCTTATGAGGATTGTCAAGCAAAATCGATTCAAGAATGGACTGAGGCTGGGGTCAAGGCATCAAGAGCCACCACACACAGACTTGTCAAGGAATTTGGCTACAGTTGTCGTATTCCTCTTGTTAAGCCACTCCTGAACCACAGACAACGTCAGAGGCGTCTTACCTGGGCTAAGGAGAAGAAGAACTGGACTGTTGCCCAGTGGTCCAAAGTCCTCTTTTCAGATGAGAGCAAGTTTTGTATTTCATTTGGAAACCAAGGTCCTAGAGTCTGGAGGAAGGGTGGAGAAGCTCATAGCCCAAGTTGCTTGAAGTCCAGTGTTAAGTTTCCACAGTCTGTGATGATCTGGGGTGCAATGTCATCTGCTGGTGTTGGTCCATTGTGTTTTTTGAAAACCAAAGTCACTTCACCCGTTTACCAAGAAATTTTGGAGCACTTCATGCTTCCTTCAGCTGACCAGCTTTTTAAAGATGCTGATTTCATTTTCCAGCAGGATTTGGCACCTGCCCACACTGCCAAAAGCACCAAAAGTTGGTTAAATGACCATGGTGTTGGTGTGCTTGACTGGCCAGCAAACTCACCAGACCTGAACCCCATAGAGAATCTATGGGGTATTGTCAAGAGGAAAATGAGAAACAAGAGACCAAAAAATGCAGATGAGCTGAAGGCCACTGTCAAAGAACCCTGGGCTTCCATACCACCTCAGCAGTGCCACAAACTGATCACCTCCATGCCACGCCGAATTGAGGCAGTAATTAAAGCAGAAGGAGCCCCTACCAAGTATTGAGTACATATAGAGTAAATGAACATACTTTCCAGAAGGCCAACAATTCACTAAAAATGTTTTTTTTTATTGGTCTTATGATGTATTCTAATTTTTTGAGATAGTGAATTGGTGGGTTTTTGTTAAATGTGAGCCAAAATCATCACAATTAAAAGAACCAAAGACTTAAACTACTTCAGTCTGTGTGCATTGAATTTATTTAATACACGAGTTTCACAATTTGAGTTGAATTACTGAAATAAATGAACTTTTCCACGACATTCTAATTTATTGAGATGCACCTGTAGTCAGGGAGGGAGGAGGGGTAGAGTTGAGAAGATTTGAGTTTCTGATCCAAGCTGTCAGCAGGTGGCGGTAATGCACTAATACGTGCGATCTGCCAATAAACAGAAGAAGAAGAAGACTTCTGGATTCGCCCACAAATTGACGTCACGGCCGAACAGCTCCATCTGTGGAGAGTTCAGTCAGAACCCTTCTACATAGTCTGCCATTTTTTACACGTTCAAAGAGGGAGAAAGAAAACACGCCATCAGTCTCCATGCTTGGGTATCCGCGGGTCTCGCTGACATTTCTGGAGAGTTCAGTATGTGTCCTGAATATTTTACGCTTTTATACTCATGAATATTAAACATCTTTGAAGTTCCGGTGTCTCCATATAAGGAGTGTCGCTGAGGCGCGCAGGATTTTGGGTAGGACGTCAGGTCGGCCATATCTGTCTTTCACAGCGGCTGAAGGAGAGAAACAGAGCCATGAAAACATTCAGAGGTTTCACTCATCTCTCTGTAAGTCCCCACACTCGCACTCCTTAATATCGACCGTTTAAATAAACCATAGTCTTTCACGAGCAGCATACATGTGCCATTGAAGTGTAGCGGTCGAGTGTCATTAATAAGCCGGTGTCTGACACACAGTAGCTGTAAACTTCATTCTCACTGCTGAAAACATCTCATAAACATCTGAACATCCATATGAATAATTCAGACTGATGTTCTTGGCGATCAGATTGCTCTTCCAGTGCTGTTTGATTGTGTATGTGAGGTGCTGTTGTGTTTCTATGATGAAGGTCATGACACGTTGATCCTGTAGTAGTTAAAGCGATAGACTCCGCAAACTGACCTACTGTAGTGAGTTGTGTGATAGTGAACATGGCAATCCAGGGAGAGACATGTCCAGGTCAAACACATGATGTCCACAGTCAAGGGAAAACAGGAAATATCAGGGAATTTTCAAATAATCATTCCCATTCATAATGATAAATAGTGGGTATGAATTCACCAGACATCATTTACTCATGATCAGTGTTTTTTTTTTTTTCTCCACAGAGACGATGTTATGCTGCCGTGAGGAGGAGTGAGGCGTTGACTGAACCTCTGGCCACCCGAAAGCCTGCAGCAGCACCCGTCCTCCTTACACCCCAGGACGTCCAGGTAATGGAAATGCATGTATGCTGTAATTTTCAATGGAGTGTAAATGAGATGACACACACCATTTTTCCTAGTGATTAATAGTGTGTTTTATTACTGTGTGATCGAGGTGTCCAAACTCCCCAGTGGTCTTCTCATCGCCTCTCTGGAGAACTACTCGCCTGTCTCTAAGGTCGCTGTGTTTGTGAAAGCAGGCAGCCGCTATGAGACTGCAGAAAATCTGGGTGTCACTCACATGCTGCGATTAGCAGGCAATCTAGTACGTACTGAGCAAATCAAAATACTTTTATTTGAGGATGTAGGTTATATTTTGTCTCCGACACAAAGTGGGCATTCCCACTGGTCCTAATTAATTCTGGTCGAAATATCTGGACAATTTAATCATGTAACATTTTTGTAAAGCCATGTCAGAGCAAATACACAAATATTGAGGTATAATGGATATTAAAACAGAACACATTCAATATCATCATCTCATGATAAATGTGTAATTTGTGCTGTGTGTTTAGACCACTAAAGGTGCATCAGCCTTCAAGATTTGTCGGGGTCTGGAGGCAGTGGGGGGCAGTCTCAGGTCAGTTTTATTTTTATAAATGGTTACTTTAAAAACGCTCTGTATTACTCTCTCACACACACACACACACTAATGCTTCTCGTCTTATGTTTTAGTGTGACATCATCAAGGGAGCACATGGTGTATTCTGTGGACTGTCTGCGGGATGATTTGTGAGTATTTCTTCTGTACATTTGAACAAGCCAGCCAGAAAGTCAGATAGACAGACAGACAAATAGTGCATTACTAAGCGGTTGTTAAGATCATCTGAGGTGCTGCTAGAGTGTTGTAAGCGTTGGTAGGGTTAAACAAATAAAGCTCTTTAAATATCACAAAATATCTATGTCTCTCTATAATTTCTTTCTCATAAACGCAACATTTTTCTTTTTTTTTTCATGTGGGAACACAACTCAAGGTGATCGACAGAGACTTTAAAATGACTGAATTAAAAATCAGTCAGATTTTATGGACCTAAGTTATTGCTGAACTGACACGAGATCCGTTACAGCCTGCATTTAACACTGATTCAGGGTTTCACTGTGGGATCAACGCACCCTAGCGTCCAACCGTGGAACATTTCAAAATGTTTCAAAACAGTATGACGTAATGAAGCCTCGTTTGCTAAAACCACGTGACTTGGCCAGTTTGATACACGCTCCGAAGCATTGTTCGAAACAAATGATTCGTAAAGTTTTCAAAGCTTCATGAAGCCTGTTTCGCCCATCACTAGTTGCTAACCATTGCTAGCATGTTTTAGCAGGTTACTACAGTGTTCTGGCTAGATGCTAGGCATTGCTAGCATGTTCTAGCAAGTTGCTATCTAGGGTTGCCAACTTTCTACCAGCCAAATACAGGGATTTTTTTTTTCAGTGGATTTCCTCCGTGAGATGCTGCGCAACGGTAAAAGAGGTCTACCTTGGGGGCCTTGGTAGCTTGGCGAGTACTGATGCTGACTACCACCCCCTGGAGTTGCGAGGTTGAATCCAGGGTGTGCTGAGTAACTCCAGCCAGGTCTCCTAAGCAACCAAATTGGCCCGGTTGAGTCACATGGGGTAAGCTCCTCGTGGACGCGATTAGTGGTTTTCACTCACAATGGGGTGCGTGGTAAGTTGTGCGTAGATCGCGGAGAGTAGCATGAGCCTCCACATGCTGGGAGTCTCCGCGGTGTCATGCACAACGAGCCACGTGATAAGATGTGTGGATTGACTCTCAGAAGCAGAGGCAACTGAGACTTGTCCTCCACCACCCGGATTGATGTGAGTAACCGTGCCACCACGAGGACCTAGTAAGTAGTGGGAATTGAGAAAAGGGGATAGAGGTCCACCTAGGGCTGGGCGCTTAATCTAATTTTATTTTAAATTACGATTTTGGCTTCCAACGATTATGAAAACAAGATAATCGAGAAAAAACTATTATTGTGCCGCTTTCCATTTCGCAATGAAACACCCCAGCGTTATATATCTTTAAAGCATCCTTTATTAAAGTTCAAATAATAAGGAAGCGGGTTATGAAAATAAACTCAGAAACTGGCATTTCTCTGTGTGGGCAGCGCCGCGTTTATGAATTACGTGAAGTGACCGGGGAAGAGATTGAATTTTCTCCCGGCTGATGTGCACTCTGGCGCAGATACACTCGCACGTGTTTGCTGCAGCTAGATTATAACGGGATGACTCACGACGTAGTGAAGTACAATATATGTCATGTTCACTGTGTATCTTATCATGAAGAAAATTTGTGATACACAGCTCTAATAAGAAGAGAAAATTTGTTTGTTGTGAGTTAAAGATGGATCGAAGTGAACATAAAGGTGAGAGAGTGTAGTCTTAGCTCATTATACACTGCAACAAAATACGTTTTTGATTAGTCTGTTTTGGCTTGTTTTCCAAAATAATATCTAAAACTCCTTTAAAACAATGCACATTCTTTAGGAGCTATACTGCAGAAGAAAAAAATTGTTATCGGAGAATGTTGAATACAATATTTAATCAGGGCTCAACATTAACGCTTGTCCGGGACAAGTGGATTTTTGAAGGGGAAGGTGAAAGAGAATTTTACTTGCTCGACCGGACAAGCAGACTGATTAAAATGTCAATAACAAAGAAATAATCAGCTATATTTGTGATAGCCTAGGCCTGTGTCACTTATTAGAAAGTTAATATTCTTATTCTGCTGTTGAAAGTAATGAAGAACATGTAATTTTATAATTCGCTAGTGATCTAGTAACAGCTGCGCCCTGTTTGATTGACAGGCAGCATATGTGTGTGTGCTAAACACGTATGATGTAATTATGATTTTTACAATGATCGCGCAGCCATACCTAGAGCTTGTTTACATAGGAAAACAATTGAAAAACAGGGCGGATGGCCTCATGTGTTTGGTGTGAATGGCCCCTAATAATATCAAAATGAAAACTGGTTTAATACAACAACCAGGAAGAACCATCTTCACTTGTAATAAGCACTACTTTTTGACAAATTAACAAAGCTGAAATCAATGATGAAAGACAGTATTTTTCTGTCAAGATTTTTCTTCCCCCATAATCAAGCTTAAGCCTTTTCCGTTTTTAATTGTAAAAGTCAATGAACCGGCTTTCTGTTTAAAATTGGGGTCATCAGTTTGTAGTATAATACTGTTAAGAATGGTGTATATTAAAAAATAATAATAACATAAGATAAAACAAAAAAGGCCTTCCAGGGCCACTGTCTCCGTACAAGTCTTCGTACTGTTTTAATCAAAAATGCATTATATTGGATTTTTATGGGTGAGCAAATGCTTAACATGAAATGGTCTATTTGACTCACAATGGTGAGAAACAAAATCATGCACTCATGCTATATATTTAACAAAATTCTCCTCCTTTTCACTGATCTTTCCCCTGGCCTCTTCTATCAAGTGTGGCGTCCCTGTAACGTTTAACAGTCGATATCTCACAAAACTCACGCAAAAGGTGTCTGTGTTTCAGGTCCATTTTTCTCAGTTTGTGAAACATTCTCAACAGTTCATGTGTGAGATGCTAAAAAAACGGCATCCTGTTTGGATTTTATACAGAGCACAATTTTGTTCCCTCAAATATGGGACAGTTGGCAACCCTATTGCTATCATGTTTTAGCTAGTTGCTAGGGTGTTCTGGCTAGTTTCTAGTCGTTGTTAGCATGTTGTAGCTGATTATGACAGTGTTTTTGCTAGATGCTAGCATGCTTGAAAAACAAACTTGTTTTTTGTTGTTTGCAGTGACTCCGTCATCGAGTACCTGATAAGTGTGACCACTGCTCCTGACTTCAGGCCGTGGGAGTTGTCTGACATCTCGCCGAGGGTCAAGATAGACAAGGCTGTGGCAGACCAGAGTCCACAAATAGGTAAATTCACATTCCTTTCATCCTACAGGGTCCAAAATTAACATTTGCAAGTGCCGAATTAAAATAAAAATTTACTTTGGTTAGCAAATATGTTGGCTGGTAACTTAACTGGGAACTACAACATTATACAGTGCATTCAGAAAGTATTCAGATCCCTTATTTTATTTTTTTCACATTTTGTTTTGTTGCATTTTTTTTTTCCACCTCAATCTACACTCCACATCCCATAATGACAAAGCAAAAACCAGATTTTTGATAACTGCGTGAATAGACCTTCCGTCAGATGTTCGTTGGATTTGGTGTGGATTTGATGTAAAAAGGCCTTAACTCAGTACTTAGTTGAAGAACCTTTGGCAGTGATTACAGCCTCGACTCTTTTTGGGTATGATGCGACAAACTTTGCACACCTGGATTTGGGGTTTTTCTGCCATTCTTCTCTGCAGATCCTCTCGAGCTCTGTCAGGTTGGATGGGACCATTGGTGAACAGCCATTTTCAGGTCTCTCCAGAGATGTTCAATTGGGTTAAAGTCCGGGCTCTGGCTGGACCACTCAAGGACATTCACAGAGTTATCTCTAAGCCACTCTGAGGTCCTGAGCACTTTGGACCAGGTTTCTTTAAGGATATCTCTGTATTTTTTTTACGTTCAGCGTTTCTTCAACCTTGGCCAGTCCCCCAGTCCCTGCTGCTGAAAAACACCCCCACAGCATGATCCTACCATCACCACCATGCTTCACCGTTGGGATGGTATTGCGCAGATGATGAGCATTGCCTTGGTTCCACCAGACATGACACCTGGAATTGAGGCCAAACAGTTCAATCTTCATTTCATCAGACCAGAGAATCTTGTTTCTCATGGTCTGAGAGTCCTATAGGTGCTTTTAAATGTGTCTCGCACTCAGGAGAGGCTTCCTTCTGGCCACTCTGCCATAAAGTCCAGATTGGTGGAGTGTTGCAGTGATGGTTGTTTTTCCGCAAGTTTCTCCCATCTCCACACATGATCTCTGGACCTCAAACTGAGTGACCTTCGGGTTCTTGGTCACCCCTTACCAAGTCCCTTTTCCACCGATTGCTCAGTTTGGCCAGGCGGCCAGCTCTAGGAAGAGTCTTGGTTGTTCTAAACTTCCATTTAAGAATTATGGAGGCCACTGTGCTCTTGGGAACCTTCAATGCAGCTGACATTTGTTTTAATTTTTTTTTTTTTATGTAGCCTTCCCCAGATCTGTGCCTTGACACAATCCTGTCTCTGAGCTCTACAGGCAGTTCATTTGACCTCATGGCTTGGTTTTTGCTCTGATATGCATTTTCAGCAGTGAGACCTTATATAGACAGGTGTGTGTCTTTCCAAATCATGTCCATTCAATCGAATTTGCCACAGGTGGACTCCTATCAAAGTGCAGAAACATCTCAAAGATAATCCAGAGAAATGGGATGCACCTGAGCTAAATTTCAAGTGACATAGCAAAGGGTCTGAATACTTATGCCAATGTGATATTTCAGTTTTTTCTTTTTAATAAATTTGCAAAGTTATCAAAAATCTGGTTTTTGCTTTGTCATTATGGGGTATGGAGTGTAGATTGATGTGAATTTTTTTTTAAAGCATTTTAGCATAAGGCTGCAACATAACAAAATGTAAAAAATGAAGGGGTCTGAATACTTTCTGAATGCACTGTATATGGTTTAAATCGAATTGTAAAAAGACATACAAAAGTTTCACAAAGAAAACTTGTTTGCCTTCTAACAACTTTTACTTCAGTGGAAAATTTACCATCATGAGTTTATGTATGATGCCTTCAGTTTCCTTTTATTGTCAAGATCTCACACCAAAAAGTGTAGTAAAAGTAGTGCAAAAATAGTTAAAAGGCCAATCAATTTTTTTCAATTAATCTGCCATCTGCAATTATTTAATTTTGTATTCTGCCCAAGTATAGTACCGGCCTAGCTCATATCTTTGATGACTGGCAGGAATCTTGTGCTAATAATATGTGTTTTGTGTGTGCAGGTGTTCTGGAGAAGTTGCATGAAGCTGCTTATAAGAATGCTCTGTCCAACTCACTATACTGTCCAGACTACATGGTGGGCAAAATTGGTGTTGATCATGTAAGTGACACACAGCTTCTCAGAATGATTCAGTCTAAGAACGAATAATTATGTTGCCTTTATATATTTAAGTTAAACCTTATACAAACATTGCAGTCTTCTCTTTCTGCTCTCAATCTGTAGCTGCAACGATTCTTTGCGAGTAATTACACCAGTGCAAGAATGGCTCTCGTTGGATTAGGTGAGTATTACTCATGAAAGAGTTGATCATGCTGGGCAATATATTTGCAATAATATCACCGACCATTTAAAATAAAGTAACATTGTTAAGATCACGGCAATCTTAAAGGAATATTTCACCCACAATTCTGTCATTACTTACTGACCCTCTTGTCTTCCAAATCATATGACTTTCTTCTGCGGTTCACAAAAGGATATTTTTAAAAGCTGTGTGAATTGAAATGCACAATCCAGAAATAATAGCCACAGAATGTAAAAGGGTTGGCACTCCTAAGAACATTTAATATTAAATTTTTATTCATTGTTGTTTTCACATAAATGGGTAAAACCGGCATTATGAATGTGACATCTCTTTGTTACGGATATGACAGTTGTGAAAGCAGCGCTTAAATTATGAGGGAAAACCATCCAGAATGCTTTGAAACCTGCAGACTTTGACCTACGAGACATGGGTATGATATCCATAAAGGCTGTATGATGGATTAAAATAAGACTGAAATTGAGAAATGGCCTTGTGTGATTACTAAACCGCAAAAGGCTGCGTTTTAAAATAGTCTGCAGCATTGACCGCTTCAGTCAGTAGCGCGTGAGCGAGTGACGCCCTATAGCGGGTGTGTGTGGCACACGCTGAGGAGAGCAGCAATTTTAGGTGATGTTTATCATATTACAATTCAAATCGCAAAGTTTGTCAAAATGATCCCTTTCCAAATGTTGGCTATAGATCAAACATCACAGATCAAAGCAATAGTCAGCGATCTATCAGAATCATCATGATTCTCATTGAAATCCATATGATTTTATATGAAGCGTCCATAACTGTCACATTCTTAGCACATTATTTTTGGTGCTTAAAGTAAAGAAGGGAGACCATTTGTTCATCATACTTTGACATAAGTTAGCTTTGTACAGAAAGTAACAGCTTATGTGACTGAATATTGTTTGAGTGATATAAACTTAACCTCTAAAATGTTACGGAAATTACATAGCACTGAAATGCAACCTCAAAAATGTGGCTCAAAATGTGCTGGAATGAACTAGAAAGAAAGATTTAAAAGTAAAACATTTGCACTCACTCACCCAGAGCTCAGAAACCTAAAAACCAGTGCTGATGTCATTAGGGTAACGCATATACAGTATATAAACTCTGAGTCTACATAAAGGCTTTTACATTTTTATCATTTAACATGTTGTTATTTAAAAAAACAAGTGGTGAAAGTTGGCTTTTTAAAAAATGTATGTGTTCAGAGATTTCGGGCACATACACGCATACTTGTCTGATAAGCTTCTGAGTTTCTTGTACCGCTTTGCATTATCTTTCCACCATAAAAGTCCTCATCTGTTGGTTTGCATGACTCCAACAAGAACCAAATACCAATACAGTAGTTCAATAAGAATAAATATAAAACAAGTATTGTTACACTTGACTGCACATTTGGCCAAAGACACCATCATAATTCCTTCTTTCAGCCAACACCTCGACGACATGCAACAGCGCCCACCAGTGAACTCAATTGTCACTGCAAGATTTGGTGAGAGATTAAGAGGTAAAGCACAGTATTCAGCGCTGCTTATGGCAGGCAAATGTGCAAAATATTAGCAATATTCAAATAGTGTTTTTAATAATCGATTAGCTGGTGCAGAACGAGTACTCGATTAGTTGATTAGTCATGCACATCCCTAGCAGAAGTATGTAAAAATTACTTGCTGAGTGTGTGTGTGTCTGCATAGGGGTCTGTCACTCCACTCTGAAGCAGGCGGGCGAGCAGTTCTTCAGTGCTCATAAAGGGGCTGGAGCACCAGCAGCTAAAGCAGTTTACCGCGGAGGTGAGTACACCAACATTTATTATTTTAATCCAGTTGTTTCATTATGGTTGGGTGGAATGATGCTTGTAATGAAGGTAAAACTTTTTTGTCATAAAACACCAAATTCGGTCTTTAAAAATGTATGGAAATCTATTAATTTCTATATAAAATAAAGCAAAAATTGTCATTTAAATAATGTCACAATGCAGATTGTCCTAAAATAGGCTTCATTATCTTGATGCAAAATACACTATATTGCCAAAAGTATTCGCTCACCCATCCAAATAATTGAATTCAGGTGTTCCAATCACTTCCATGGCCACAGGTGTATAAAATGAAGCACCTAGGCATGCAGACTGCTTCTACAAACATTTGTGAAAGAATGGGCCGCTCTCAGGAGCTCAGTGAATTCCAGCGTGGTACTGTGATAGGATGCCACCTGTGCAGGTCCAGTCGTGAAATTTCCTCGCTACTAAATATTCCACAGTCAACTGTCAGTGGTATTATAACAAAGTGGAAGCGATTGGGAATGACAGCAACTCAGCCACGAAGTGGTAGGCCACGTAAAATGACAGAGCGGGGTCAGCGGATGCTGAGGTGCATAGTGTGCAGAGGTCGCCAACTTTCTGCAGAGTCAATCGCTACAGACCTCCAAAGTTCATGTGGCCTTCAGATTAGCTCAAGAACAGTGCGTAGAGAGCTTCATGGAATGGGTTTCTATGGCCGAGCAGCTGCATCCAAGCCATACATCACCAAGTGCAATGCAAAGCGTCGGATGCAGTGGTGTAAAGCACGCCGCCACTGGACTCTAGAGCAGTGGAGACGTGTTCTCTGGAGTGACGAATCACGCTTCTCCATCTGGCAATCTGATGGACGAGTCTGGGTTTGGCGGTTGCCAGGAGAACGGTACTTGTCTGACTGCATTGTGCCAACTGTGAAGTTTGGTGGAGGGGGATTATGGTGTGGGGTTGTTTTTCAGGAGCTGGGCTTGGCCCCTTAGTTCCAGTGAAAGGAACTCTGAATGCTTCAGCATACCAAGAGATTTTGGACAATTCCATGCTCCCAACTTTGTGGGAACAGTTTGGGGATGGCCCCTTCCTGTTCCAACATGACTGTGCACCAGTGCACAAAGCAAGGTCCAGAAAGACATGGATGAGCGAGTTTGGTGTGGAAGAACTTGACTGGCCTGCACAGAGTCCTGACCTCAACCCGATAGAGCACCTTTGGGATGAATTAGAGCGAAGACTGCGAGCCAGGCCTTCTCGTCCAACATCAGTGTCTGACCTCACAAATGCGCTTCTGGAAGAATAGTCAAAAATTCCCATAAACACACTCCTAAACCTTGTGGAAAGCCTTCCCAGAAGAGTTGAAGCTGTTATAGCTGCAAAGGGTGGGCTGACGTCATATTAAACCCTATGGATTAAGAATGGGATGTCACTTAAGTTCATGTGCGTCTAAAGGCAGATGAGCGAATACTTTTGGCAATATAGTGTATAATTGCTTATTTTTTCCCTTTGATTTTTGCGGTGGAATGAAAGGACGAAGTGACCTGGACGTATTGTTTTTTTAAATTGTGATATTCACCCAATTACTGATCTCTAGTATTGAAGTGATGTGTGGTTTGTGTGCAGGTGAGATGCGTGTGCAGAATGGAGGGGGTCTGGTTCATGCACTGGTGGCATGTGAAGGAGCCTTGATGGGCTCTGCAGAGGCCAATGCCTTCAGCGTGCTACAGAGGGTTCTGGGAGCCGGACCGCACATCAAGAGAGGATCCAACATCACCAGCAAACTCAGCCAGGGCATCGCTAAAGCCACCGCACAGCCGTTCGATGTGAGTTCAGCCCCAGTCATTCGTGATCGTACTTTCTCAAAGTACTGATGTTTGGATAAGAGATTAAGGGTTAAATGGTTTCAACTAATTTCCCTTACAGGCCACTGCTTTCAGTGCTACCTACTCTGACTCTGGACTCTTTGGAGTCTACATCATCTCACAAGCAGACGCGGCCGGAGAGGTGAGCGTTCTGTGACCAGGAAAGGCACCAGCTTCGGTCTAGCTCGTTTGGTTATAGTAGTTCACCCAAAAATAAAGATTGTCTAATTTACTTACACTTGTGTTGTTCCAAACAGCTATGCTGTTACTTTTTCTGTGGAACACAAAAGAGGACATTTAAAAAAATATTTTCCATACAAGGACAGTTCATAGTAAACATGTCTGTGAAGCTCTAAATGCATGTGCTGTTGTGGTCAAAGATCATATAGACTACATTTATGAAATTTGTATGATGTTTATGTATTTATTTGACTTTTTGGAGCTTGACAGACGTAGTCACTATGAACTGTCAATGTATGGAAAAGAGCTCCATGAAATTCAAGAATTCACCTTTTATGTTACAAAGGAGATAAAGTTATATGGGTTTCTTTTAAAGCTGAGAATGCATTTCTGGCAGAGCATGTGACCTGTTCCTGCCAATCAGAGCTGACAGTGAGTGACTGATGACATCATTGATCTCTCTGCAGGTGATCAATGCAGCAATGGCACAGGTGACTGCTTTAGCTGAAGGAAAACTTACAGCAGATGACCTCACCAGAGCGAAGTGAGTGTAGAGTCTATTAACACCAGCCGCATCAGCATGTCATAAAGCCTTTAAGACAGTATGGAGCCAGATTTGTGCCTAAACTAAAGAAATAAATGGAACATTTTGCAAACAAACACAGTCTGCTTCGCAAAGCAAAATAAAAAAAAAAAAAGACAAACAACAAAGCAATTTGCAAATACAAAGGGCCATTTGAGAGAAAATGAAGGGTAGTTGTTGTGTACCACTGGCTTAACAAAAAAATGAGGTGTATTTTACAAATATAAAAATGTGTTTCATATGAGCCTACAGTACATCATATTTTACAAATAAATGCAATCTATTCTACAAATTCTACAGGATCGTTGAACAAATACAAAATCCTATGTGAACAAATGCATAGCACTTGTGTTCACGTGACTTTTGGCATGATTTTCTCAATCACTGGTTCACAAATGCATCTGAGCAGATTTTCTCACAAATGGGCTGAGCAAAGTCCTCTTTTAAAACAGGAGATGGCGCAGTGCTGCCACATACTTCATATTTTTCCACTCAGTTATGCTTATTGTTTTATGTATATTATTACTACATATTTTGTGGCATAAACAACTTATTTTCTAGTAAAAACGAGACCCTTTCTAGTAATGAGACACTGATGAACCAAAACATTATGACCACTCACAGGTGAAGCGAATAATGTTGATCATCTACTAACAAGGCCATATGTCAAGGTCTGGGTAGATTAGATAGTAAGCAAAGGGCCAAATTGTTATGGCCAGACGACTGGGTCAGAGCATCTCTGACACTGTAAGGCTTGTGGAATGCTCCCGGTCAGCAGTGGTGAGTACCGACCAACAGGGGTCCGAGGAGGGACAAACCACAAACTGGCGAATGGGTGTCTGGCGCCCAAGGCTCATTGATGCGTGAGGGCAACGAAGGCTATCCCGTCTGGTCTGAACTGACAGAAGGTCTACTATTGCACAAGTCACAGAAACGTTTAATGATGGTTACGGGAAGAATGTGTCGCAACACCGTGCATTGCACCCTGCTGTGTATGGGGCTGCGTAGCCACAGACCGGTCGGAGTGCCCATGATGACCCTTGTCTACCGTCCAAAGCACCTACAATGGGTACATGAGCGTCGAAACTGGACCTTGGAGCAGTGGAAAAAGGTCGCCCGGTCCAATGAGTCACGCTTTCTTTTACATTTACGTGGACGGCCGTGTACGTGTGCGGCATTTACCTGGGCAAGTGATGGCACCAGGATGCACTGTGGGAAGACGACAAGCCAGTGGAGGGAGTGTGATGCTCTGGGCAATGTTCTGCTGGGAAACCCTGGGTCTGGCCATTCATGTGGATGTCAATTTGAAACGTGCCACCTACCTAAACATAGTTGCAGACCAGTTAAACCCCTTCATAGCAATGGTATTCCCTGATGGCAATAGCCTCTTTCAGCAGGATAATGCGCCCTGCCACACTGCACACATTGTTTGGGAATGGTTTGAGGAACATAATGAGTTCAAAGTGTTGCTCTGGCCTACAAATTACCCAAATCTCAATCCGATTTAGCATCTGTGGGATGTGCTGGACTAACAGGTCTGATCCATGGTGGCTCCACCACACAACTTACAAGACCTGAAAGATCTAGTGCTAATGTCTTGGTGCCAGATACCACAGGACACCTTCAGGGGTCTTGAAAAGTACATGCTTCGGCGGGTCGGCGCTGTTTTGGTGGCACACGGAGGACCAACAGCATATTAGGCAGTTGGTCATAATGCTTTGGCTCATCGTGTATGTTGTAAAAATGACATCCTTTGTCATTTGACTTGGATGATTTTCACGTGACAATTAACTGACAGTCTATTATTGTGCTTCATTAACCACGTTTACACTGAAAAGGTTTCTCCCAAAGAACGCGGCTTAATGTTGCCATGTAAACACACAAGCAGTGTTCTGATAGGTGTTTGAAGTCATAGGATGCAGCCCAACAACAAGTCAACACAGCAGTGGGAAAAGCACATACACTATAAACTACCTATTTATACACACCAGTGTAAAATGTTGACTGTCCTTCACGTTCACGTATATGTGCCCGTACATTGGGGGAATCCTGGACTTTGATGTAAGAGGAAACCCTGCAGTTCCACTGCAGATTACGAAAACAAACGCAGCAATAACTGGAATATCTGAAAATGAAGTCAAGCGACGGAGAATAAAATAGCAAAGTCTTCCTGTTATTTCTACAAGCGTCATGGGGAAATTACGTTGCTGTGGAGAAGGCTGCTTACTGACTGAGAATTCACTTACAAATGTTCAAAAATGATTCTCAAAAGAACAAAGAATAACCTTCCACCCCTGACCTCCACTTAACCCCAGTGGTCCCACTATATTTTGTCTATCAAACAGGATACATGACTATTGGGGACATATAAAAAAGGTTATAAACATTAAACAAATTGACTAATTAAAAATAAAGGAGAAAAAAAAAAGCAACTTATGATTGTTATGATGGAGCAACACCCGTTTCCCAAACCAGCACATAGATCACTCATTACTAAGTACAAAGTGCATCGTTACAGGAGCTGTCTTGTCCAAAGTGCTGAACTACAGCCGAAACTTTCAGGTTTACGCACTGTGTATCATAAAATAATGTTCAATGTAAGATGATCTTTTAAAGCGTAAATTTCAACTTTATCAGGAAACTCAGCCTTTGGCCTAAAGCTGTTAACATTTCTTCAACGATACAGTAGAATTTGTAGAATAGATTGTATTTATTTGTGAAATATGATGTAGACTCAAATACATTTTTACATTTGTAAAACAGCGCATTTAAGTCATTAGTACATAACTACTCTTCATTTTCTCAACAAAAAATAAATGACCCTTCGTATTTGCAAATCGCTTAGTTTCAGAATCGAATTTTCCTTTGCAATGCGGATTGTTTGTTTGCAAAACGTTCTATTTGTTTAAGTTTTGGCACAAATCTACCTCCATAATAGGCCATGTGCAACTGCAGTTAAATATGGTTGTCACTCCTTTTCTTAGTGCTTAATCCAGGGTTCGTGCAGATGCTTCAAAGTTAATGTCAAGGACTTTTCAAGCACATTTTTATTTGTTTTCAAGGACTATGCTTGATGTCATTAAAACAAATTCTTTGTTCATTTTAAATAAAAATATTTTATTCAGTTAATTTATTTTTATAAAACACCATGATATCTCAGTGTGCATCTTTAACTACATATTCTCACAGTAACAATTCTTGGTTCATTCATGACGAAAGTGATGTGCAATTGTAGTGTGCTCCCTTAAAACGCACTTTGCTTTCCAACAAAAGTGAATAACTGTGTCTGTAAACAGTAGTCCATATGACTCGAGCCGTTTCATGTTTTCTAAAGTCACACAACAGATTTATGTGAGGAACTGACCCAAACTGCAAATGGGTCATTCTCAAAAACGTGACTTTCCAACGTACAAAATATTGAAATTTTCCATTTAGTTCATTTTTTGCCTATAAATGCTGAGGGTAAACCTTTTATAATATGTTGACATTCATTTTTATACATAAAAGAACAGCCAAGTTGTCCTTTATTATTTAATTTTGTTTCACGAATGAAGCAAGTTAACACTAACGAGGGTTCAATGGGGTACAACACCAAATATTTTTGTATGAAAATATTAGTTAAAATGTGAATTACTAACTTTTTAACATGCTGGGAAAAATCACTATATGCATATTTAAGCAGCCTCTGAACTTGAACCTTAAATTATTTTCTACAACTTTTTGTATTTAAAAAGTTTTTAAAACATAAAATAAAAAGGTTTGAACATTGATAAAACCAATAACATGAAATCAAGGGACAAACATTCTATTTCAGTTATTAAAATGATTAATAATAATTTTGTTTTGCTTTTTTGCACATAGCTTTTATTAAAAATAAGTACAAAATAAATACACATAAGTTTACATGTCATAGAAGTGGTGTACCAGGTGAAGGGAACAAGGATTTTTTTCAGGCAATTAACAATTTCAAATAAATTTGCAAAACAGAGTGAAGCCATTTCATGTCATTAAAGGTTAGGTTATAAAAATTGTTTTTTTTTTTTCGCTGTTTGAAAGCTTTTTCATGACTAAAAGTCGAGGGACATATTGACCCAAATGTTGTCAGAAATAACCTATTTTGTGAGACAGCATGAGGCACTAGACTGCTCAAAACTGAATCCTCCATTGATCTGCATTCAAAATGTTTTACATCTCATCATTTTTTCACTCTGGAGAGTAAATTGTATTTAAAAGTGATAGTTGCAAGGATTCATATTTGTTAAATCTGCAACAGCAGTATCTATAAAATATATAGTTTTGAAATCCTCCAGTAACACTTGATTGTGATTGGCCCATTCTAAACAGCGCTGCCAAAAGTAACAGGTGCCACGTGACGTTTAGTAAACGTAACGTATTTTAAGATTTTCTATAATTCAAGAACTTTTTAAGCACCTCTTGGTGAAAATGGCTATTTTCAAGAGTTTTCCAGGACTTAAATTTCAAAAAGCCAAATTCAAGCACCTTGTACGAACCCTGTTAATCCTGTTCTGTACACACAAAGTTTAGTTTTTTTTTACAGGATTCATATTATGATATTAATTTCTATTAAATCCACGTAGTGTGTACAGAACCTGAACTAGTTGTTAATGCAGTGACAGCAACCTCTTTTGGACAGATTCAACAAGCACTCCCCAAAAATGTGATTTTTATGCCTTTAACTGTTAACATTATCCCAACTTGTCTTGGCAGATGAAAAGGTCAGTTGATTGAAGGGTCTGGTGTTGTACTTTTCAGGAACCAGTTGAAGGCTGATTATCTGATGTCTTTGGAGAGTTCAGAGGGTTTGCTGGAGGAACTGGGTGTTCAGGTGCTGAGCAGTGGAGCGTACATCTCACCAGAGTCTGTGACGCAGAGCATCGATGCTGTGACCTCCAGTGATGTTGTCAATGTAAGACACACATGCTATTAAAAGAGGAATTAACAATAATCTTTTGAAAAAGTGCAGACTTCTTCCCCAGTGAAAAAGAAATCATTAACTCATGACTGATGTCAACAACTCCTATTTGATGTTCTGTAACTGATTAGTCGATGTGAGATAATGAAAACTATTTGATTGAATGGCACAAAACTTGTCAAGAAATGTCTGGGTCATATTCACCCACCAAAAAATAAATAGTTTAAGCCTATTTTTAGGAATGTACATTTTTTTTCATTATGACATTTTCATGACAATTAGGCTTCATTACCATAACGCAAACAAAATAATTCTCATTACTCTATTGTGAAAAATTAGTGTGTTTACATGCACAGTAAACATTTTAAACTACCAAAAATCAGCGTATAAATCTGACAATGCAAGAAAACCACATTAGTCATCAGATTATTCTCTGCTTTTGAGACAGTCATGCGCACAACACTTGAATCAACAGCATGTCTCTTTTGGACAAACATGGAATATAGAAAATATAGGTCTACTGTATGTACAGATTAAACTAAAGCAATATGCCTCGAGGCCGAAGGATACAGTCATGTTACCTCCTAAGGGGGTGTTCGATACAAAGGTACAATGCAAAGTTGAAACCCCCTTAACCAAGGTAAACCACTGTAACGCACAGCATCTTATGGTTTATTGCACTACATTACTTTCACTGAGTATTACTTGGTGTCCAACGTCAGGATGCGACAGCTAATATTCGATTTCATTTGCAGCAGTTTGTATATAGTTCCATTTGGGAGAAGTCTACATATCCTATCCATTTATTAGAATAGTTTTGCTATTGTTGCTCAAGTAGTAAATAAAAACACAAAAAATGAGTGACATTTGACAGAAGAACTCATCTTTTTCTACAGGCTGCAAAGAAGTTTGTTGAAAGCAAGAAGACCATGTCAAGTTGTGGACATCTGGCAAACACACCATTTGTTGATGAATTGTGAGAGAAAGTCCTAATCTGAAATCCACAAGTTGTCCATCTGCTTATTTGAGTGTAAAAAAAATTCTCTTAAATGTAAACCCTGATTGCTATTGCCAATTGTTCTGTCTGTTTCTTTGTAAAGGTTTACTGAGAACAGAAGCATCAGTTTCATCCATTTCACTGTATATCTGATGTACATTCATTAAAAATCTTTCAATGCTTAAACAAAAAAACTAATCTTGTGTACTTTATATCTGCCTGAAGAGTTGGATGGGGTTTTCAAACTGGGGTCTAGGTGCCGCAAATGGGTGGCAGGGGGGTCTGTGGAAAATTTCAGAGAATTATTTTTTTTTTTTTTAAACAGAGTTTGACATACCGGTAATTCATTCTGCTTTCTAGAGTGTACAAATTTCAATACAATTGAAAATGTTTTAATTCAGGTTATATCTAGGTACACATGTAACATTACTCTAATAGTGGCTGGAATACACAAAGACATGCTGTCCATTTAATACAAAGTACATATTTACGGATAATATTTTAATTTTTCTTGGCTTTAGTAAAATGACAATATAAACGGCAATTTTTTTTTTTTTAAACATGTCTTAAAGGGATAGTTCATCCAAAAATGTAAATTCATCATTTACTCACCCTCATGCCATTCCAGATGTGTATGACTTACTTTCTTCTGCAGAACACAAATGAAGATTTTTAGTAGAATAGCTCAACTCTGTAGGTCCATACAATGTAAGTGAATGGTGACCAAAACTTTGAAGCTCCTAAAAAAGGAGATAAAGTCATCATAAAAGTAATCCATAAGACTCCAGTGGTTTAATAATTGTCTTCTGAAGTAATCCAATCAGTTTTGGATGAGAACAGACCAAAATATAACTCCTTTTTCCACTATATAAACTTGACAACTGCAGTCTCCTTGGCGATCATGATTTCATGCTCGATTACACTTCCTATTGACCTGTTTCAGTGACATCACTTTTCCCCTCATCTGCTGTATTTGTGACCATCACCAGGAGGAAACAATGGTGGTGAATGGAAAAACAACTGTAAAACAATCAAGAAAAACAAAGAAAATGATTTTGAGTTGTGCAAAGTCCCAGGAAAGGTGTATACAGGTCCACCACAAATATTGGCAGATTTTATTCACAATTGCGAGTCTGTTGTGTCACCGGCAAGTGCAAATGCCTACCGGTACATCACCGTAAACATCTCTCATTTAGAAGTTTTAAATGCTTGTGTTGTTTTCTTCTCTGATTTGGTCAAAATATTACAAAATGTCTGTGATGATCCCGTCTGTATGAATGTAAGAGCTGCTTTAACTCATGAAGAATACACACAAAGCAACTGAGGCATATTAGTGTTTTACAATGTAGTCTGGTGGTGTGAATAAATCTGTGCTTCATAAAATTATGATGTTCTGTTTATTGGTATATCATTAGTATATACGCATTAAATATATCATATATATTCACATTATAGTGCTTTTTTATTTATTACAACGTATTAAAATGATCACATACCTTTATTCAGCCTGGGTGTTATGAATAACATTGTTCTATGTGCACTTCCAGTTTAATTGTATCTGAACTGATGGTTTTGCAAATTTAATTGACATGTGTACAGATAACTGACGTCTAAATAAATAAGCAAAGACCCACAAGCATTTTTATCCGTGTTCTCCGGATAAAGAATTTTGGTCACAAGCATGGCGGCGCAGTCATCTGCGCATGCTTCAGGCACTAGGAAGTGTAATCGAGCTTGAAACCATGATCATGCCTAGAGACTGCAATGGTACAGTGAAAAAAAAGTGTTACATTTTGGTCTGTTTTCACCCAAAACCAACTGGATCGCTTCAGAAGACATTGATTAAACTACTGGAGTCATATGGATTACCTTGATCACTTTAAGTTTTGGTCACCATTCACTTGCATTGTATGGACCTACAGAGCTGAAATATTCTTCTAAAAATCTTCATTTGTGTTCAGCAGAAGAAAAAGTCATAGATATCTGGGATGGCATGAGGGTGAGTAAATGATGAGAGAATTTTTATTTTTGAGTGAACTATTCATGTAATATCACATTTTATATTTTTCTCACTCTGTAGAAGTCTTTAACCCTAAAAATATGCAGTTGCTTTGGTTTCCCTTGCAAGGGAATCATCATATTAAAGGGTCCTTGGCATCAAAAATCCTTGAGATACGGTAGATGTTGGTTTTTCAACCATTACTTTCTGTTAGTTCCTCTAATAGCCTGCAGGGGGAGTGATTCATGTAAAAAGACTCACAATAACTAGAAAATTGTTTCTGAAATGTATGGATCTCCTGGCAAACCTCCTATTTATGATCAATTTAATGAATCCTGTCACCATTTACTCTCATGTTGGTCCAAACCCATATTACTTTCTTCCATGGAACATAAAAGAAGATGTTAGGCAGAATGTTCAGTGTCAGTCAACATTCTTTCTCTTTTTTATCTTTTGTGTTTCATGGACAAAAGAAAGTGATACGAGTCTGAAACAGCATGAGAGTGAGTAAACACTGGAAAAAAAATGCTTTGAATTAACATGATTTAAACATGTACATCAGTTCCACATAAATCAAGTAGGCTGTTTCATCAGCATATTTTTCCCACTTTGTCAGAAAACATAATTTGTTCACGTAATTTAAACAAAATGGAAAGAGGTTATTTTAAAATTTCCCAAATTAAGTAGCCTATACATGATTTGATATGTGTCCCTAACATAATTGATTTCTTCAGTTTTACATACTATTTTTGTATCACATAAATGATATGTTAAAAAATTATGCTAGTTAGCTAACAGTAGCATACATTAGCATTAGCATTAGTATGTGCTATTTGAGTAAAGCAACATAGAATTTGTTATTTGTGTACCCATCCTCAACTTACAAAAAGCTCATCTCTTCACCACAATGGAAGCGTATTAGTTCGAAATACCAAAATAACTGAACATTAAACACTATCAAGTCTACCTCTTTTTCCATCGTGCTCAGAAATGCATAAAATAACACTTATTTTCAAATTCCCTGCTCAAATCCCTTGATTGGTTTACTTTCACCCTACATAATGTAAGCTAGCAGAGGGCACACTGAAGAGAATTACATTAATTGAAAGCAAAGAAAACAAGTTTTGAAGAGAAACACAATTTTGTTGTGTAGATCACAAACAATACGATTCAGTAAATCGGACAACCTGCATTTTCCCGTTTTTTCAGTGAATGATGACAAAATTCTGTTAAATTAGAAACGAATGCAGAATAAAAGCAGTATTTTCAGTAGAGAGGCCTCAGACTTTAGGACCCTATTACAAATAAAGAATAAATACGTTGTTTTCTTTCTCTGTATTACAGAAAACGTGTCAATTGTATCAATTTTGGGATTACAGGCTATTTTTATTTATTTTTGAGCTTTTTGCTTCTTCTTTTAAGGACAGTTAGACAAGAAAGTAGGGTTGAACCTCCTGGAAGAAACAAAAAACACTTAACCAGCTTAACCTTTGTGCAACCTTCGGGACATTTTTATCTTTTTCATTTTTGTTTTTTCGATCATTTTGGCTGTGTTAATGCCAACGGCATACATTTTGCCAAAGGTGTGTATTTTTTAGGGAATTTTGATATTTCAACCTCAGTTCCTATAATACATCTATAATACACTGTGTACACAAAATAGTTATGCTCAGGACCTTCAGGACAAAAATGTCCCCATTGAAACCCATTAAAACTGCAATATTTTATCACAGTGCCATTAAAGCATAAAATCATGAATTCTATGATATTATGCTTTCAGTCTGGAGCCCTGGCTTCAACATTTATTTCTTTTTTATATTTCCACCAGATGGCGCCATTTACTCATGTTTAGCCTATGGAGCAAATACATCCTTTTTCCTATTTTCTGCTTGCTGTATTATGGAGCACTGCAGGACAATTGAATAAATGATCCAGCTAAAAATGTGTAGGTGTGTTGGTATGGATGTCAGTGTGTTTTCTGTGTGTGTGTGTGTGAAAAAAACAACAGTGTCATTTTTGTCCTATAAGGACCTCTGAGTAATTCTTTTTTAATGGACGCACAAGGGTTAAACTAGTCTTGTTTTCGAGGGGGTTTGGGGCGTTTCATATGGTCAGTACAGTCAGTTACAGTAATTCTTTATGTAGATTTGTTTAATGTCATAAAAATACAATAAATAACAAACCGTCTTTGGTTTCTTTCCGCTGTAAATTTCTTTCCACATTCGTCATGTATTTTATTTATTTTTTTCGCAATATTCTTTCAGTTTTAGTAATAAGGCCCACTTTATGCGAGAAAAGTGAATCAAACTAACTCACCGAGCGCAGTTCCTATCATGTCGTTCGCCTCGCGAATTCTCGCGATAGCAGCCGAGCGTGATCTCGGAGGCCTGTTGTGTCTGACGAGAGACGCTGCGTGGGGGTTCTCGCTTGATGTCATTGGGAAAGACACGAGAGCTGCGTTTACACCGTTATCTCATGCTTCGACGGCGTCTTCCTGCCTTTTCTTCCTTTATAAACTCACATAAGGCTCTTGTTCCTCCCCAGGCTGGATTTTGACGTGTTTGGGGGATGAAGGAGATGATGCGGCGGTGCTGCGCTCGTACAGATGCGCGTGCATCTGAGGAGAAAGATGGACCATAACACCGTCGACGAAAACGGCCCGAAACCGCTGTAACTTGCTGTCTTTCCGCCATTTCCGTTCAAACCTCGCCGTCTAGAGCTTGTTTAACATGGATATGTGGACGTCGAGCGGCACTAGGCCCTCCGGACGGCAAACAAACCGTGAGGATCTGTAGCCCGTTAGGGTCCTCACAAGAACACTGCAGTTACCATATGATGATGATGATGGAGAAACAGCCCTGAACTGTTATTAGGAGGAAGATCAGGGACTAAACCTGGTCTTAATTGTGCTCTTCAAGGCTGCTGGGCTTCTAGCATATCATATACTATATCATGCAGTCAGGCTTGATCCCTGAACATCCTGTTTACTGACTGCTGTGTGACATCTATAGAGAGAGATTTTCTCAGTTCTTCAGTCACACGTAACCAGATAACCTGAGATGGATAAACTCACCATTATTTCAGGATGTCTCTTTCTGGCTGCGGATATATTTGCTATAGCGAGCATTGCCAATCCAGACTGGATCAATACTGGCGAGTCAGCAGGTGAGATGTGATCAATAATAACTGTATTATAATGCGTATTGATCTAATAAAAGCGGGTGGATTGCTATATGCATATCTGAAGATGCATTTCTTCTTTGCTTATCTAGTTAGCTGATAAACCTCGAATAACAAGACTCCTGTACTCTATTTATATTACATGAGCAGACGGGAAGCATTTAAATTGCATCATGACATGTAAATGCTTGTATATCATTAGCTCATCACATTCAGACATTTCATGAAAGTTGAATTCATGTGCAAGATCATGAACTGATCGAAATACTCCTCTAATAAGCATTGTACTTTAAGTAATGGGAATCAAATAAATAAAAACAGTTATCATTGCATATCAATAGGTTACTCAATTATATGCAATTTATACAATTAAACACAGTATTCAATATGTACACAATATACAACAGTCTAGGGTCAGAAATGATCTAGATATCGACCGGTGCGATACGTGTCCGATATCTGACATTCATAACCGATTTTTTTTGCTTGTTTTATTTCTGCTGAAAGGCACAATGACAGCTTGATCATTTATCACTGTCCTCTGAATGTGAATAGCCTGTTTTACTAAATTAATATTGTGCACACTGTACAAAGATTTTAAGTAGTTTTAGGTGCAGTAATATTTAAAAATGTATAGTCTTTGTTTTGTGTATACCTTTATACCTGATATTAAAGAACCGATAACCGATTAAGTGGAAAAGTGTAAATATCGGTTAAAAATATTGGTCAAACTGATTATCGGTCTATCTCTAAAATTGATTCGATCTTATATTAGATGTAAACCGATAACAAACAACATATATGTGTATGCTTGGCGAGATTTAAAGGTAAATAAAGCCCCTGAAAATCAGATCCAAGGGGTAATTATGACACATTAATGGGAAAAGATTATTTCTAACACTGATGTAGACAATATTCAACACATTACAGTATAAATGGGGTGTGCTGGGTGAAGAGTAGTGTACTTAAAAATAATTATAATAAAATAAAAAAATAAAACAGCTCTTTGGCTGAACTCGATTTAATTATGGACAGTGATTCCACATATTTGTAATGAGATTTCTTTATTTAAAATGACTTTGCAATCTCAACACAATCACTTTGTGTAGAAAGAACCTATTTGAATTGGGTAAACCCAATAAAATTATACGTGTCAGTGTAACTCAAATATACCACTTATATTTCTTTATGTTCTAACTAGTAAATGTTAGCATGCTAATTACATGTGGATTGGAAGCACTACATAAGTCTAGTCTGGTAGCTATGCTATGATTTTTCGCAAAGCGAGCAATCATTTTTATGTGCGACGTCTTACTGTCCTCATCTTTACCTCAAACTCCACTCTTCACCATAATGGTAACCCCCAAAACTCCAACATAACAGAAACTCTTCTAAATCTTAACATAACACAACATTAAACACTAACAAGTATCTCCCTTTATATTCATCTTGCACGAAAACACAAAATAACACGTTTCGTCAATGCTACATTAACACCACAAAAGTATTCATGTAGTCTCAACTCAAATGGATTAAGTAAATTTGTCTATTTTACAAATTTAAATGGATAGAATGCAGTAATATCAAGTTGTGACAAAATGTTCTAGAATTGTGTTGCTTAGTTCATTTTAATAAAGTAAATTGTACAAGCAGCAAAAATCCTTTGTTTATTGTGTTGGGTGTAATCTGATTACCAAGTATCTAGGTACTGTAATCTAATTACTTTTAGTAGTGTAATATTACATTTTAAATTTTTGTTAATCAGATTACAGTTTCTAACTTTCAATTAAGGTAATTACTTTTAGTAACTGACTTGGGTTACACATTTCTAAAATGATGTATAATACATTTAAAGTATGAATTCATATGTACATCTGTATTTCTGTAATTTACGAAAAAGAAACTAAAGAAATTAGTAATATCATTACTTTTTTGATGCAGAAATCTGTATAATAATATAACTTTTTATGATAAGTAATTAGTACTTTTAAGGGGATTACTTTTTTGAGTAACTTGCATTGTACTGGTGAAGAGTGCACTTGTAAATAAAAAAAACCCATCAGCTTGCTGTGTTCTCTTGACATGTCAAGCATTGTAGATAAGATTGCACCATGTTTCTTCTGTAATACCCAAATATCACACCTCATGACTATTGAATTCATATGATCACTAAAAGCACTATTTTTGAGAATTCAAACCTTTAAATAAACTTCAAGATGTTTTATAGGTGAAATTATTTCCTCTAATTCATTATGTCAGGTCATTCAGCTGCTTTGTTTTTGTTGGTTACTGCTTTTATTAGGTTCTCCGCAGCAGCTTTGACACTCCCACCATTACAAAACATTTAAACACGTCGTGCAGAACATGACTGTCCTCAGATGTCCATGTGCAGGCGGTGCTGTTGATAAACAGCTGCTCTTTGTTCAGCATGCTTAGTAAGTGGGTCAGCAGGGGTTCAAGCCCAATCCACTGAATTTAGCAGGAATGAGCTGCCTTGTGTTGTTTTCTTGCA
Source organism: Myxocyprinus asiaticus (assembly GCF_019703515.2). Lineage (NCBI taxonomy): Eukaryota > Metazoa > Chordata > Actinopteri > Cypriniformes > Catostomidae > Myxocyprinus > Myxocyprinus asiaticus. The sequence continues at coordinate 44,548,064 of NC_059357.1, read as the reverse complement.
TACCAAATACAAGAGTGGTGAATCAGGTGTCAAAACAAGTGGCCATGTAATGATAGTCCTTTGTGTTGTTTCCTGCCATCCACAGTTAGATTTTCAGGGAACGCTGCCTATCTGATTCATTCAGTCCGCTTGTTTAAGGCGTTGTTGGGGCTTCGTTCAGGAGCGGGTTTGATTATTAGTAATATCAAAGATAATTATTAATTATTAATTATAAAAATCAATAGAACATTGAGTAGAATTAGCATTATCTTATTAATCCTTCAAATCAACAATCATCAAAGACAACTATCAATTATCAAAATCAATAGAATATTAATAAGAATTAATATTGCCGGGGCACCACACTGGAATCAGGGACTAATAACCATACAGTATAGCAGTCTCAATATAGGATTGTTCTCTTTGGAAAATTGACGTCCAATAATCATAACAATGCATTTGATAAACTTCTGACTTCCAACTACAAACTAAACAGTAACATGATTAGATATGGTAACAGATAATACATGAGATGAGGTTAGAGCTGTGTGTGTGTGTGTGTGTGTGTGTGTGTGTGTGTGTGTGTGTGTGTGTAAGGAGAGAAGGAGTGCACAAAATGGTGGGCGTGGCTCTCGTGGAGAGTACGTCACGCGAGGTTTTCCAGCCAGAGAATGTGGCTGCGAATTTGGGTGGAGAGACTGGTTAATGGCGTCTGCCCGTTTAACACGCATCTCCGCTGGTACGATAACTTTGGGGACAAAGCTGGGCTCTATAGCCAAGTTATCTGTTCACCAAACGTGTGTGCGGGTATGTTTGTGAGGGGTCATGTGTGTGGTTAGTACGAGAGAGAAAGAACAGGGTGACGGCACCGAAGCCGGTTTAGCGATAAAGGGAGAGACGGCAACCGTTATTTTATCACTTAGAGACACGGTGAACGGCTCATAATCTGTCCGCCACGGTTGTTGGTTCTTTAATGGATAAACTCAGTGTGCCAGTCTCACCCACAATGGCAGAAATGCACAAACAGCCCAACGTGGTTGGACAATAACACAGCAAATCTCATTCGTGGTAACAGTAAGTTACATTAATACCTTGAGTATTTAGCTATTAAGTTATTATAGGGGAATCTCATGAATACATGTCCAAAATGATTATTAATGTCAGTGGTAACTGTCATTAGATTCTCATTACTGTAATACAGTATTTTTTTCACAATGCAAGAACTCAAAGGAATATTCCGGGTTCAATACAAGTTAAGTTCAATTGACAGAATTTGTGGCAAAATGTTGATTACCAAAAAAGTAATTTCGACTTGTCCCCAGTCCGTAAACTACATAAAATACACTAAAATCATGTTAACATTGCTGATATATCATGTTAATGGTCCTTAAAAATTGGCTTCATTTTCTTTACACAGAAAATACATTTTCTTTTGATTTTTAGGGTTAAATACGACCCATGAGATTCAGCCTTATCCACTTAAACATAAATGTGCCGAGAATGACTTGTTGAAGAAGACAATATAGTTAAACTTTCATTGCATTTAAAGATGTTAGTTTGTTTATTTATAGTTTGTTAAATTGTTCTTTTAGCCTGCCAAATGAAATTTTCAGACTTCATTGTTCACTGCATGCACTTCATTGAACTGAATGGGCTCCTTTGTGAGTTTTTGTCAGATTCTTTCCTTCCTGTGAATGGTGAAATCATTAAAGTGTTTGTAGTGTCTCTGCCCTCTCTTTGATGTGGTCTACCACCAGAATGAGGCAAAAATAATTTGCTGATGAGACACTGTTTAGGCCTCTTTCAGCGAAATTGTGTCTTTGTGTCTTTGACATTTGAGAGTTGCATAGAGGTTTCTTTGTTGATGTTGTGTTGTTTTTTTAAGGGATTATTCATGTTTATTTTTGGTTGGTTGACAAGTACACAATTAAATACGTTTTCTCTGGATTCGAGATAGGGTTATTGTCATTTTAGTTATTGCTGCAAGCTTACGCAAGCATCACTATTACTCATACATGGGGTTAGAGATTTGAACAAAACCTGAAGTATTATGCTGCCTACAAATGCACATCCGAGTTGGGCATTCATAATTACGACATCACACATTCAAGTTAAAAAGAAATGGAAGAAGGCAAAATAAAGCAAATATACATTGAATGATGGCAATAATACGTGAATACACCTGCAGCACTTTTACACAACTTGTATGATTTATTAATGCATGATATCTTACAAATTATTTATTAATTTGCTTAAACCGGGAAAAGGTGAGTCATTAGCTTTACATTACTGTCATAAATAAGTTTATATTATTGAAATAAAGCACTGAAATGGAAATCATGTTGCAAAAGCATTGCTTTCCATCCTCTTTCATATCGACATGCCCCTTCCAACGTCACAACTCATCATCATGTACAATTCCAAGTTCCCCACTTTGAAATACGTCTTCGCTTGATCATTCATGTGGTCTGAATTCGTAATTGCGATATTTCCATCTCCACTTGAAGGCCACATTTAACTTTGTTGTGCCGTTCATCCCACAACATTTGTGCTCAAACATGAGTGATGCCTGAAATCGAACAGACTTAAAATTTTCACCTAGCAGACGATACAGCAAGTGAAAAAATCTTAAAGATGTACATTAAAGGAGGGACCCGGGCCATATCTAGCATACAAGCAACTGCATAGCAACATGCCAATGCGGCCTTAATGTGGAGTCGGAAATATCGTAATTATGAGCACATGAAGGACCAAGTGTCATATTTACCAGTGGGAAACATGGAATTCTAGTTGATACCCGAGTTGTGACACTGGAAGATGTGTGTTAGTATGAAAATCATGAATCACTTATGCTTATCCACTGGTGCGGTCTGCTGGCAAAATACAGTCATCTCAATAGTAATCTGTGCGATTTTGAATTTCGCACGATGGACTTTGGGTGGCAAAGAATTTTCCCTCCCTCATGCGTGTGGAGTTCAAGTTTGGTGAATTTTCACAGGCAAATTCACCGCATTGACCAATTGAAGTTTGCTTGGTTTGGCAGTGACCTGTGTGGGCGGAGCTTCGTACACAGCTAGGAAATCATTTTAGTGGCAAGTATCTCTTTAACTTAACCCTCCCACAGTATAAAGTGCAGCATTAAAAAAGGCTGCTTGGCAATTTGATTTTTGCTGGTTTACCACGTGCTCAACATCCACACACTTCTCCTAGCGGAATTCCCCCATGCAAAGGAAAATGTGACCTCGCTTTAACATACAGTGAACAACAGCAAACGCTAATTTTTCTGTTTAAGTTTGACTCCTTTAATATTCAGTTTCCCTCAATTTCCCTGAATGTTGGAGCTTCCCAGGTGCACTTGAAAGCAGCACAAAAACTACTCCGAACACCTTAGCAACCACATAGTAATGCTTTGGCAACCACCCATAACACCCTAGCATTATGACAATGACTTGCATAAAGAACCACTCAGTAAAAAAAAATATTTTTCATTTTTGAGTTAAAATAATTAACAAGGGTGTTGTGTTTATAACCTTTACAAGTAGACATGCATAGACTTCAATAGAAAATGCTAACCTTTCATATCTCCTTGGTTTTTACATATAAAACATCAGCAGAGTAGACACTAGAGCGATGTAAATGTCCAAACAACAAAGGTCAGCTATGCGTTATGCTTTTCTTGAGCTACATGTCATAATTATGTTTTCCCTCTCATTGTAGTGAGTCCCGTGGACTGATCTTCAAAATATCACGGTGACCCACAGCTTTTTAGACCCTGTCTACACCGGACGTGAGCGCCGTGTTGCATCAAAAGCAATAGAACCGCATTACTGGAAGCGTCCATTGCGGCACGTCTATCGTGACAACAGTAAATGGGTGTCCAGTTCCATTTTACTCTACACTTGCTGGCGCTACTACTGCCAACAACACAAACGGTTAAGAACATTGCTCTCATCTCCGACTCATTATGTTGTTTCATAGCAATGTGACCCCTTCGAACCCTATCAGAACATCGCAGTGTTTGAAAAGAACTAGAAATCAGTTTGAATGCCATTTTCTCACATCTGCTGTGCAAGTGAGACAGCTGTACGGGCTGTGTATTTGTTCGCTGTTTCAAAAGGAAGTTCAGTACACAGGCAAGAGTCACGGTAGAGATGCGAAATTATGCAGCGAATAACCTTCAAACTCAACTCGTGACTAAGAACCCAAGGGCTCGCAGGGACAAAACACAAGTTGGTGGTCGTGACTTTTAGAAAGCAAAAAACCCTCCAAGCCTTTTATTAACAGAGAAACACTGAGTGAGAGGAATAATTAATTCAGCTCACTGTCTCCATGTAAAAGCGTGCAGTACTCATTTCAGTCTCCAGGCAGGGGGCTGATTGTTTGGAGCTTGTTTTAGTGGCGTCAAAGGCGTTTTAACAGCACTCTTTCTGTTTGTAGCAAAATAAACACCCGAGTCGAAATGCTGCTTCCTCCCACTGCTTGTGAAGTATTTGCTGATGCAGAACCCTGGAAAAATTCTGACTCAAAAACTAAATATTATGGAGTATTTTAAGATGGGGGTTATTTTCAGGCCCAGACAGAGTCTTTTTTTTGCAAAAATGTCCTCATAAATGGAATTGATAATATTCTTGGAATGAAGAGTGACATTTTAAAGTGTATTTATCTGCCGTTTTTTGTGAAAGAAGTTGTTAAATTACACAGTAATTTGATTGAAAACAATGGAGACTGTGAATCAGAATTGAGGCAAACGTTTTTCAGTCATTTTAAAAGAGAAAAGCGTCATTTGATGGTGATTACACACCTAATAACATTAGCGGAAGTAAACAGCAATGCTCATAATATTTCATAACACATTCACTATGATCCTGTGAACACTTGTTTTAATTTGATTTTTTTTACTTTCGCCATTACTAAATTACTAAGACCTGAATCAATACGTAAATTAATGTTAAGTTATCTTTAATTTACCTTGGAGAAAATGTAGCAGTCTTTGCTGATGTTATACATGTTCATTTGGAAATGGGGGCTGACACAGTTAAATCCATAGCAAGCTCTTTTCGAGATTTATATAAAGATAAAAAAAAAAAAAGAGAATTCTCTCTCTCTCCTGGTATTCTCTCGAGGTACCTCGTGTCACTATTACAAGTGACCCAGCAACAACATTTTTTGCATTTTATGGATAATTTTTATTCAGTTTTGCTTACTACTCAAACACACGTTACTCCCGTAGACTCTCGTTGGAAAAAAGCAAGTGCTTGTCAGAGAAATGATGGATGGCAACAGTTGCCAAGGTAGGATTGATCAGAAACGCCTTTAAGACTGGATTTAGCGAAGGGTCAATTGTGCGGTAGCTCAACTGAGAGCATTGCACTTACGATACCAGTCCTGAAGATCATGTGATCCGAAAGTGTCATAGAAGCACCACAAAATGACGTGGTTGCATCAGCAATGGTGTTTTTCTAGACACATTTGCTTTTTATGACCCTATCGGTCAGGCTTAGGTTTAGGGAAGGGAGGTAGGTTTTGTTGATTTAAAACCAAACAGATTCTATTGAGAAGAACTTTCAACTTGCTTTTAGTGCCACACAGTGGACATTTCACCTTGCAACTGCTGCAATATGAATATGCGCTGTTTGATTACAGCCGGCTGCTTTCAAACGCTCATGCGTGTGTCTGTCCGTGCGCTTATGTCTCGCTCCTGCATGAGACTCTGCGCTGTTCTTAATCAAAATACCCCTCTTTAGGTGATATTAATGTAAACACAGCTGTAAATGAATTACTAGAGTGTAAACAGACGGGATTAAATCTGTGCTGTCTTGGCGAGATAGTAAAGCAAACACAGACGATATTGTATAAGCAGACGGGACAAATTCTTCAAAATGTTTTATTTGTGCAATGTCTAAATGTATGTAAGCTGCATGCCGTCTGTTATAGGCATTCAGGCATTCTTACTGCATCAAATCAGTATTAATGTAGATCTAATAATCACACAGTAAAGAGTGTTTAAGTACTTAAATATTTAAGTACTTTCATTTGCATTAGATTACCTTTTTTAATGTTTTAAACGTTTAATTGCTACTGTTGCTGAAACTTAAAGCACTGTTTACTCTGTTCTCTATTTAATTACTGGCTCTTGAATAATTTCTTTAAAAGCTTGAAGCAATTATTACAAGAGACACACACTGAAGGCCACAGTGTTTTAAATTAAATTGTTAATATATTTCTTTTTAAACATTAGTAAAATAAAAAAATTTTTATTGCATATTTGCTTACAAGTGCAATATCAAGTTAACATAGAACTGTTAATGAAGCTTTTTTCTCCTCGTTTTGCTTTTTACTTAGCATGTGAGAAACAGGTTAAAAAGTTTTTTAACAGGATTTTGTTTTTGCAATAATCACAAGGTGCTGTTTTGTTATATTTGTTGCAGCCTCTTGTGGACTTAGGACATTTTAAATGTATATATTCAATTTACAACTTTATTGCATTTTTGCATAGATTGAAGCAGAGAACATTTAGTCAGAACCTCTAGTACATTACATGTTACTTTGTTTAGTACCCTTTTGTCCAGGTTTTGTAAATCACTGAAAAAAAATTTTTTTCTTCAGAATCGTGAGAGAATCATGATCTATATTCTAAGCAAACAAAATCGTGATTCTCAATTTATCCAGAATCGTGCTGCTCTAATTTGCGTTATACAAAAGTAATGTATTTCTGTCCTGTTTACTTCACCTTCAGCTTTTATTTTGACTCTGAAAGTGCTGTTGTATTTACTTCAACTTCACGAGGAGCTTTTATTGTGACACAAAAAAGGCAATGTGTATTTGACAGTTTGCAATGTTCTGCATTTCCTGAAACGCTGTAATCTACTCCTTTTCTGTTATACGGTGGCGCGTTTGTAGATTTATATAATATCTTGTAGCGGTTACTAATGTTTGGAATTGCGCGAGTGCTTGAACCTGCATTATTTTGATTTCACAATGCACGTGAACTGATCTGAGAGCGCCGCCATCAAGATCAGTGCGTCACCGGTTTGTTCTGAATTACACACAGACCATGTTTGTCTTTAAATCACAGGCTTATGTGGATTAATAATCACATATGACCAACTCGCCATTTTGATGTTATTTTAATGAATTGTGCAGCCCTGAAGGATCGTGAAATTAGTCTACTTATGCACTCTTTATGAAACTTAATGGCCAAATGAAAGCTCATTAAAATCATCGCAATGTTCACGATATTGGTCAATTTTACATCGTCAGCAAAATTATCTCGATTATATCCTTAATATTCAATATATCGCCTAGCCCTAATCCGAATACATAAAGGGAATAATAACGGACTGAGAGAGACAGAGCTCTTGAAAAGTGGTAAGGCCAGTCTGTTTGTACCATGACTCATGTCTGCTTAAGAAAATAAATAAAACCCATCTCGCTGACTGTACAGACTGCAAAGATGGTTAGGGACCTTGCTCTTAAAGACAACAAGGGTTTTTCAATAGTTAATACTAAGAACTAGAAAGTGGGGTGACCGCTGGCTAATTTAATGCCGATGCACACTCACTGAGCACTTTATTAGGAACACTATGGTGTGGTCTTCATGGTCTTCTGCAGTTGTAGTCCATCCACCTCAAGGTTCAACATGTTGTGCATTCTGAGATGCTGTTCTGCTCATTACAATTGTACAGAGTGGTTATCTGAGTTACTGTAGACTTTCTGTCAGCTCGAACCAGTCTGGCCATTCTCTGTTGACCTCTCTCATCAAGACGTTTCTGTCTGCAGAACTGCCGCTCACTGGATGTTTTTTGTTTTTGGCATCATTCTGAGTAAACACTAGAGACTGTTGTGTGTGAAAATCCCAGGAGATCAGCAGTTAAAGAAATACTCAAACCAGCCCGTCTGGCATCAACCATCATGCCACGGTTGAAATCACTGAGATCACATTTTTTCCCATTCTGATGGTTGATGTGAATATTAACTGAACCTCCTGACCCCTATCTGCATGACTTTATGCATTGCACTGCTGCCACATGATTGGCTGATTAGATAATCTCATGAATAAGTAGGTGTACAGGTGTTCCTAATAAAGTGAGTGTATACAGTGCATTCAGAAAGTATTCAGACCCCTTCATTTTTTTCACATTTTGTTATGTTGCAGCCTTATGCTAAAATGCTTTAAATAAAAAAATGTTCTCATCAGTCTACACTCCGTACCCCATAATGACAAAGCAAAGACCAGATTTTTGATAACTTTGCAAATTTATTAAAAAGAAAAAACTGAAATATCACATTGGCATAAGTATTCAGACCCTTTGCTATGACACTTGAAATTTAGCTCAGGTGCATCCCATTTCTCTGGATTATCTTTGAGATGTTTCTGATCTTTGATAGGAGTCCACCTGTGGCAAATTCGATTGATTGGACATGATTTGGAAAGACACACACCTGTCTATATAAGGTCTCACTGCTGAAAATGCATATCAGAGCAAAAACCAAGCCATGAGGTCAAAAGAACCGCCTGCAGAGCTCAGAGACAGGATTGCGTCGAGGCACAGATATGGGGAACGTTCCCAAGAGCACATTGGCCTCCATAATTCTTAAATAGAATAAGTTTAGAACAACCAGCACTATTCTTAGAGCTGGCCACCCGGGAAAAACTGAGAAATCGGGGGAGAAGGGCCTTGATAAGAGAGGTGACCAAGAACCTGATGGTCACTCTGATTGAGCTCCAGAGATCATGTGTGGAGATGGGAGAAACTTACAGAAGGACAACCATCACTGCAACACTCCCGATCTGGGCTTTATGGCAGAGTGGCCAGACGGAAGCCTCTCCTCAGTGCAAGACACATAAAAAAAAAAAAAGCATCTAAAGGACTCTCAGACTGTGAGAAACAAGATTCTCTGCTCTGATTAAAAGAAAATTCAACTGTCTGGCCTCAATTCCAAGCGTCATGTCTGGAGGAAACCAGGCAACGCTCATCACCTGTGCAATACAATTCCAACGGTGAAGCATGGTAGTGGTAGGATCATGGTGTGGGGGTGTTTTTCAGCGGCAGGGACCGGGGGACTGGTCAGGGTTGAAGGAAAGCTGAACACGGCAAAATAAAGAGATATCCTTAATGAAAACCTGGTCCAGAGCACTCAGGACCTCAGACTGGGCCGAAGGTTCACTTTCCAACGGGACAATGACCCTAAGCTCACAGCCAAGACAATGCAAGAGTGGCTTAGGGACAACTCTGTGAATGTCCTTGAGTGGTCCAGCCAGAGCCCGGACTTGAACCCAATCAAACATCTCTGGAGAGACCTGAAAGTGGCTGTTCACTGACGGTCCTCATCCAACCTGCAAAATAACAAAATGTCAAAAAAATGAAGGGGTCTGAATTAGGGTTGCAACTAATGATTATTTTGATAATCTATTAATCTAACGATTATTAGAAAGATTATTAGACTATTCTGCGATTATTGCAGCGATTAATCATTAGCTCTTAACCGATTATTTAGCTTTGCCCGAATTAAAAGGTTGTATTAAATGTGCTTACTAACAATAAAGAGGACAAAATCATCTTTTAAAAATACCTCTTAATGACATTCACTGAATTAAAGGAAAAGAAATACTTTTTATTACATTTAATTCAATAAAGAAATTAACTGAAAAAGTGTTTTTGTCTTGTTTTCCATTTAAAATTGTTTAAAAATCCTTAAAACAAGACACATTTTTTTGAGAAGCAGCATATAAGATATTTAGACTTGCTTTAAGAGAATGTATCTTAAATATAAGTGTATTTTGTATATAAGTGTATTTTTTCACTTGGTTATACTTCTGCGAGTGCAGTAAAGACAAAATATACATATTTCAAGATCTATTCTCTTAAAGCAAGTCTAAAAATCTTATATACTGCTTCTCAGGTGAATGCATCTTTTTTAAAGGATTTTTAGATCTTTTAAAATATTAGTATTTTTAATATTATATTCAACATTCTCCAATAACAATTTTTTCTTCTGCAGTATAGCTGCTAAAGTAAATGTACGTTGTTTTAAAGGAATTTTAGATATTATTTTTGGAAAACAAGGTATTTCAAAAATGTATTTTGTTGCAGTGTATAATGGGCAACAAAACCCTCTCTCACCTTTCTGTTCACTTCAATCCATCTTTAACAAACTAAAAAACAAACTCTCTCTTATTAGGGATGTGCTGAACGACTAATTTCACTGACGTTTAAATGGAAATTTTGAAGTCGACTAGTCTAAAAAGAAACAACCTTCAGAAAAGTAAAAAAAATTATAATAATGAATTACTTAATCATTTGAAATACTTAATCTATTCCAAATCCAAAGCTAAATTCCACTGAAAAGGGGCATTTATCTGAGACGTGCTTGCCTTGAATTATGATCTTTGTACTTTAAATATAGAACATGACACGCATTCACTGAATCAACGTTTGTGAATATTTAATAGACATATTTATTGAAAACAGTTGAATGAATAGTGCAGGATCAGTGGAGCAACCCAGCCTGTTCTAAATGGAATTCACCAAGTAAAAGATACTTAACAAGCTTGAAAAAGCCTGCACAGCAGAAAAATAACGTACGAGCATGCACAGATGTAAAGAAGACTCAAATGTGAAATCCATAGGGACTTTCAAACATTTGGAAATCCAATTCCCGCACCACCACCGAAGTGATTTCATAAATACTTTGAGTTTGCTTGTCTAGCGAGAGGACATTTTCCAGCACGTGCCACGAGTGAGATAGGGAAGACGCACGCGCAGCCTGAGATGAAATTAAACTCTGTATCTGCTCCAGATATCCTCCTTTTTCAATAATATTTGTATTATTAATTCTATTTAAAATATGTTACATTAATATGACAGTAATTTAAATGCAGCCTCTGTAAAAATGTAAAGCCAAACGTAAATGTGTAAAAATGATATCGGTTTAATGGGGGAACTATTAACCGACTAGTAATTCCAGTGTCGACTAGCAGCATCAGAACCGTTTAGTCAACTAGTCTCGCACATCCCTATCTCTTACTAATAAAGCTACGTATTGCCAATTTTCTTCACGATAAGAAATGCACAGACACATATATTATGATTCAATAAGTCATGAGCCATCAGGTTATAATCTAGCTGCAGCAAGCGCCCATGAGGGACAAGCGTCCCCGCGACAGAGTGTGCATCAGCCAGTTTTAATCTCTTCCCCTTAGATCGGGACGGGTCGCGCATAGAAAAGGCGCTGACCGCACAGAGAAATGCCAGTTTCGGAGTTTGTACTTATTTACATGACCTGCTTCCTTATTATTTGAACTTTATTAAAGCTATAACGCATTAAATATAACTGCATTAAAGATGTAACGCCGGGGGGTGTTTCCTTTAAAGATGCTCGACACGCAAGTTTTGTTTCAGTGGAGCGGCAGCTCCAGCTCCACTTATTCCACAACAAGAGTGCTTCTGTATTTACTTATTTTGTATTTTTGCATTATAATTCCCTCATATTTTGCGATCTACATCAGCTGAAGCTGTTTGTAAAGTTTAGAGTGCATCTGGACTGTGAGCTGTGTTTTCTTCCTCTCCTCAGTCAGGCAGGAACTGCAGTGCTGCTCTCACGCATCATCATTAGAGTTTAATGTGATCTCATGTTACATTAAATTACATAAAACGACTGTTCGACAACGAAAATGTCAATTTTTTTTTTATTGTCGACGTTGTTGATAACGTCGACTAATCCTTTCAGCCCTAGTCTGAATAATTTGACAGGAAATGAGAGGGAGAAGAGAGGGAATGGGATCGGGAAAGGACCTCACAAGCCAGGACTCGAACTCGGGTCACCCGTGATGCATCAGCACCGCATGTCATGAGCGCGGCCCGCTAGGCTATGACAGATGCATTTTTAACAGTTGAAGTCCTCTAACTTCACAAGGCATCTATGCTGAAAAATCTGCAAGAATAAATGACAGAATTTTCATTTGAATTCATTCATTTTTGAGTGAACTGTTCCTTTAACCAGCCTTTCATAATCCATTCAAATCTGAATGAATAGTCGAGTCCTATCCTATCCTGTTTTTTTTTTTGGCCAAATATTCTGTTACACACATTGTGCAAGTTAAATGCTTGTTAATACCATTTCATGTCTTCAAAACTTGGAAGCTGTTTGAACATTAGCCTACAGGGCTGATGTGCCTAGTATTGTATTTGGTGGCATATAATTTGCAATTGCATGTTTAGCCCATTCATCTTTTTCCTTAAGTTATGGTAAAATGTTATAATACTTCCAGAAATGAATCCATTTTTTTCTTTGTTTATCCTGGGTTAAGCACTGGTACGCAGAATGTGTATGCATCTGCGTGCGTTTGAGAGAATTTCATGCGTTAAAAAGAACAAGCCTGCAGAGGCAAATGCTGCCCCCGCATACCACCCACTGGTGTTCAGAGGCTGTTTGACTAATCTCCATACCTCTCTGTATTTCCAACACTGCTTAGCCTGCACTAATGAGAAAACAGCGGTGCTCAGGAAGCAGACATGTTTGCTTCATTTCCTGTTGTTTCACGGACCGCTTGTGAACAAGAGAGTGGTCCTGACTGTCAGAATGTGTCAAGCTGCTGTTGAAACGGTCTCTCGGAGGTCACTGCTGATTATTTTATCGGCAGAGCATCCACTTATTATACGAGAATCCTCTCCCTCATAGGTTTCTCACCAATATAAAATGAGTAGGCCTGCACAATTAATCAAATTACAGTCGAAATTTGGATATGGCCATGTACAATTATTAAACCACTAGAGACTGTGTTTTAATACAATTGGGCTGTCAGTCGATTACAAATTTTAATCAAATTAATTGCACGATATGCTGATATTTGAATTCAGCATAGAGTTACATGTTATAAACAGATGTGGCTTATTTGTCAGTTTTTTTTACACACGATTACTTAAAGCAAATGCCCCCGATTAAAACAAGGCCAAATACTGCGTGATACAATAGATAGAGCCTGAGGTAATCTTCACGGAGCGTGTCTTGACATCTAAACGGCTGAAAGGAAGTCTGATGGCTGATCCCAGGTCCTAATGTCTGCCTTATACAACCTCGGTCAATGTGACTTATATTCAGATGTGACTTTATTTCCGGAAAATACGGTGCTTTAAAATCAAGGTACAATGTGAATACAAAGAGAACTTTGTATGGGTTCTTTTTCGCTCTTTTGGTGCAACTTAAAGAAGGTGTTCTGAGTTTGGTTCTGTTAAAGAGGACTAAAGTATGAAGTTGGGCTGCATGATTTAGTTAACCATCGGTCCACAAATGCTTTTGAATAAGCTGAAATGTATTGTAAGAGATGTTAGTCGTTCTGGAACTTCTGCCACTAAATAAGGCCATGTCCAAACTAAAACTTTTCTTATGAAAACGCATTGATTTCGCTACGTTTACGCCTTTCATCCACACTTAAATGCTGTTTTCCTTCACCGAAAATGGAGCGCTTCGAAAATGCTCTCCACTACCACATACTTAGGAAAACTATGATGTTAGGAGACTCTTAAAAATAGTTTTCAAACGAAAATGGATTCGTGTTTATGTGGCCTTAGACATGCCCCATCTTTCCAAAACCCCACCCTCCAAAGGTAATATTGAAACCATTGATCAGAGATGGAGCAGGAGAGCAGCAACTCGTCATCTCAAAAGCAACGGTAGCAAAACAGCTTTCTTGCATGACAAATGGACAACTGACAACTGCTTATAAAGCTGAATATGGTTGATCAACTTGAATGATCCGCTTCAACTTCCACACTCTCAACTTCCCACATATGGGCAGCCCTGTGAACCAGAGACTTGTGTCTCTGCAGAACAAAATGGGCTTTTCCCAATCAGTGGCCATTTTCAAACCGGAATAGGCGTTTTTCAACCACTTTACATGATTTGCCTTCTACACTTAGATTCCCTACTTTCTTTGGATAGTTTCGAAACGCCCATTAGAAATGCCCACTGATTACTACATTGAGATTCCCTATTTTTATTTGATAGCTTAGAAATGCCCATCCCAGTTTGAAAATGCCCACAGATTAAGAAACACCCATTAATGTTTCGCAGAGAACTATACTAAAAAAAAAAAAAAAACGTGGCGCTCCTGCATGAGACTGTTTTGAGAACAAAACAGCAAGACGCGGCACTCTGGTCAAAGACGTCCATCTAGGGTATATTAACATAGGAAAACAATTTGAAAAACAGCGCAAATAGAAGCAAATATGCGTGAGCGGCCCCTAATTCAGTCATATCTGTCTAGTAATAGGGACATTCTCTGCATCCCTTTCCATAAAAAAATTGCTTGCATCCCCTTTAACTTGGGTTAAACCCAAAACATTTAAGATGTGCTGTTTTCTCTCAGGACCGCATTTCCTGAATTTCCTGATTTCTGATATCTTTATTCTTTAAATGATAAAGACACGTCATCCTTACAAACAAAATTTCCAGTCAAAACCATATTCTACTGAATAGTGTAATTGTAGCATCAGCATGTCTGGTCTTGTTCTCTGCTTGGGAATTAGGCAAAGATCCAGCACTCTGACTTGTAAATGAAATGTTCCTGGTTTATTTATCCAGATGTGTTCTTCCAAATGACGTTTCCCTTGTGTGTGCATGTGTGTTTGGGAGAGGGACACATTGTGTGTATTTGTGCACTGTGAATGCCTATACTGCAGTTGTGTGTGTGATTCAGTGTTGTCTGTTTTTTAGTGTACCATAGCGTGCCAGCTGGTTGTAATGATGGATTTAGACATTGAAGTTGTGAATCAGCGGGGGATTGGTGGTGCTGAAGGAAATGTTTACCGGATGCAGACACAAGTCTTTATCAAGCTCTTTAAAAGCTTTCTTCCCACCAAGACAAAATGCTTCTTTCCCATCGTCAACCTCGAGCTTAAACCTGTTCGGTTTTATGTGTTCACAACCCTGTAATAGCTTGTACAGATAAAGGCAAATGTGGTTCAGTTTTCTTGCAATATGCAACGTGATATCCTCTAGAGTTTGTAATGCAGATGAGCATTTTCGGCTGGAACTGACTGAATAGGCTACATCTGTTTATTGAACTAATTGGATCCATAGTGTGGGGCTGTGCACACTGAAAGAAAAAATGTCTTTGGATCAAAGTTGAATTGCAATGTTTGAGTTGTATATTTGCCAATTTAAACAAAATTATAACCAAAAAAGGTTTTGGTTAATATAGGAAAATACGGAAAAGTTTAGTACATGTCAAGAATTGTAACCTTACCAGGTACTCCTTTATCAGTCAACTAACATCTTCACCCAGGTAGCCTTCATGATGAGGCACCTCAGAAGGCACTCTCTTTTGTTTCTTCTTTTCGTTAAACCAAGGGATTGACTTCATACTCAGGGCATCCAAGGCTATTCAGATGTTTGTGGAATTTTCCCATCTTCATTTTAGTCTCCATATTGGGGTTGCGCTGACTAGTTTACTACTCGTTAATCGGATAGCTCTGTCATAGGTGCGTTTTAAAAAAAATGTTTTTTAGATATGATCAGGGGTGTCATGTACCTATTTATTTGAGGGGGCACAGAGGTCAGCCACTGCTTTGGAGTGACAGCCTGGTGCCAGTTGACTTGAAAGCAGCATTTCCTCTCTAACCGGATTTCAGTATCGTAAGAAAAGCGTGGAATATAATAATTATTATTATTTTTAATTTTTTTTGGCTAATGCCAGTTCTTGTAGAAACTCACTCAGGATCACTTTGTCCTATATATTTGTCATGCTTGTGCCCATTCTTTAATTGTTTAACATGTTTACACTGCAGAAAAAGTGGTTTTAGGCCAGAAAAATGATATCACCACTGGGAACTGAGAACCGGTTCTTATTCATAAAGATGAATAAGAAAAGAAAAGAAAAAAAAAATACCAGAACAGTAAAATGTCTGGACAGAACTCCATAATCTGACTGATTAGAGGTCGACTGATAGTTGATTTTGCCGATACTGATAACCAAGGAGGTGGAAAAGAACATTCTGCCTAACATCTCCTTTTATGTTCCATGGAAGAAAGTGAATGGGTTTGGACCAACATGAAAGTAAATGGTGACAGAATTCATTTTTAGACTTTTTCTTCTGCTGAACACAAATGAAGATTTTTAGAAGAATATTTCAGCTCTGCAGGTCCATACAATGCAAGTAAATGGTGACCAAAACTTAAAGTGATCAAGGTAATCCATATGACTCCAGTAGTTTAATCAATGTCTTCTGAAGCGATCCAGTTGGTTTTGGGTGAAAACAGACCAAAATTTAACACTTTTTTTTCACTGTACCATTGCAGTCTCTAGGCATGATCATGGTTTCAAGCTCGATTACACTTCCTAGTGCCTGAAGCATGCGCAGACCTCTAGATGGCACTATAGGAAGTGTAATTGAGCTTGAAATCATGATTGCCAAGGAGACTGCTGTCAAGAGGTACTGTGAAAAAAAGAGTTATATGAAGTCTGATGAATTACTTGTATGATGAATTTATCTTCTTTTTTTAGGAGCTTCAAAGTTCTGGTCACCATTCACTTGCATTGTATGGACCTACAGAGTTGAAATATTCTTCTAAAAATCTTTGTGTTCAGCCTGTAGAGAAAGATGAGAGTGCTTCTGTCAAATGTCAATTAATCAGCCGATAGTATAAACAAATCTATTTATAGAATAATGAAACGTTTCTTAGTCTTTTCTTACTATGACAGGCATAGACCCTAACCCTAACCCAAGAGTCCAAAATAAATAAAATCCCAAAAGCAGTTTAGTGTGTGATCAAAGTCCCATTAACAACCAGAAAAATTCAGATTTGGTGGATAACACTGGATTTTCAACTATAAACAAGCCTTAAATACACCAGGGACTTGGCTCCATTAAAATGCTCTATATGTTAGTAATTACCTATATTACCAGACTAGTAATTTTTATAATCCTATATTTTCACCAGATAAAGAGTTTTGTATATACATTATGTGTGTGTGTGTGTGTGTGTGTGTGTGTATATATATATATATATATATATATATATGTATATTCACAAGATGAGGTTTGTTGATGAGGAATAAAAAAAAAAAAAAACTATTGGCAACTCTCCGTAGAGATTTTTGGTCTGATTAATCGGTAAAACCGATATATCGGTCTACCTCTAGCTGTGATTTCTGCTACACTACTCAGCAGTAAGGCTGAAACAATTAGTCAACGTTATCAACAACGTTGACTAAAAAAATGTCGAATATTCATTTGATCTCATTTAACGTTAAACTCTAATGATGAGAGCAGCACTGCAGTTCACACCTCACTGAGGAGAGGAAGAATTACACATCACACAGTCTAGATGCACTCTAAACTTTACAAACAGCTTCAGGTGATGTAGATTTGTGTTTGAGGGAATAATACAAAAATACAGAAGCACTCTTGTTGTGGAATACAGCGGAGCTGGAGTTGCCGTTCCACTGAAGAAAAACTTGCATGTCAGAGCATCTTTAATGGAAACACCCCGCCACTATATCTGTAATGCATCCTTTAATAAAGTTCAGATAATAAGGAAGCAGGTCATGTAAATAAGTACAAACTCTAAAACTGGCATTTCTCTGTGCGGTCAGCACCGCTTCTATGAGTTGCGTGAAGTGACCCGATCTAAGGGGGAGAGATTGAAACTGCACCTGGCTGTCACGGGCATGCTCGTCCCTCACGCATGCTTGCTCCTGTTAGATTATAACCTGATGGCTCACCACGAAGTGAATCATAATACATATGTGTTGTGGTGTGTATCCTACTGTGAAGTCGGTGATATGCAGCTCTATTAAGAAGAGAGAGTTAGTTTTTTGTGAGTTAAAGATGGATTGAAGCGAACACAAAGGTGAGAGAGGGTAGTCTTCACCCCATTATATACACTGCAACAAAATACATTTTTGACTTGTTGTTTTGGCTTGTTTTCCAATATGAATATCTAAAACTCCTTTATATTTACTTTAAAGGAATATACTTTATATTCCTTTTATATCCTTTATATAATTATATTTTGACTCTACTGCACTGGCAGAAGAATAAACAATTGAAAAAATACAGTTATATACAGAATTCACTTATATTCAAGATGCATTCTCTGAAATCAAATGTAAATATAGTATGTTGTTTATCAGGTAAATGTATCTTGTTTTAAGGATTTTTTATATACTTTTAAATGGAAAACAATGAGCCGGTTCTTTTCAGTGAATTTGACTTGAGCCATATCGGCTTGAAATGAGCTGAGAACTGTTAATGTTGTAGAATGTTTTATATATACTCTCACTAAGCACTAGAAACACAATGGTCCTAATAAAGAGCCTGACGTGGTTATCCGCCTCAAGGTTTGATGTGTTGTGCATTCTGAGATGCTATTCTGCTCACTACAGTTGTACAGAGGGGTTATCCGAGTTACCGTAGCCTTTCTGTCATCTCAAACAAGTCTGGCCATTCTCTGTTGACCTCTCTCATCAACAAGGCATCTCCGTCAGCAGAACTGCAGCTCACTGGATGTTTTTTGTTTTTGGCATCATTCTGAGTAAACCCTAAAGACTGTTGTGTGTGAAAATCCCAGGAGATCAGCAGTTACAGAAATACACTAACCAGCCCGTCTGGCACCAACAATCATGCCACAGTCTAAATCACTGAGATCACATTTTTCCCCATTCTGATGGTTGATGTGAACATTAACTGAAGCTCATGACCCGTATCTGCATGATTTGATGCATCGCACTGCTGCCACATGTTTGGCTGATTAGATAATCGCGTGAATAAGTAGGTGTACAGGTGTACCTAATAAAGTGCTCAGTGAGTGTAGTCACAGTAGGACCAATTATTGGATGCATTTCTGCCTCTAAAGTCGCTGAAATCTGAAATTCTCTAATTTGGCAGCAGGCCGCTGAGGGCAGTAAATGCAATAATTGCATTTCGTATTTCCAAATATTTCTTCCTCCAAAGTAAGAAACGTAAATGGAACTGTTAAAGAATCTGAATTGTTAAATTCCCATCCTAATAAAGACACTGAATTAAATCGATTGGATGTTAAAATATGTTCTCAAACCTGGTAAGCAAAGACCCGATGAGACATGTTTATTTGAGGGCAGGTTATGTAGTAACATACTCAGACTGGTTTGCTTAACTTGTTAGCATACTGGATGGTTCCTCATCTGGCAGAAGGATGGTAATCTTTAAGAGTGCCAAAACTCTCTTCTGCAGTGTTTGTGAAATGTATAAATGGATCACCAAATTTCATTCTGGACTTCTAGTACTGAAGTCTGTAATTCACAATCAGCAAAACTTATTACTGTAACACCAATGACAAGACAGAAAAGTCAAGTTGTTCAGTCAGATCCAGTATAAACAGTTCTTAAAAGTAATGACAAGCCAGATGCATTTTTTTCACTGGCTAAAACACTTCACGCTAGTTTCAGTGCAGTGTACTGTATAACTAGAAGAGGCGCTGAGGTATTATTTTTTCTGACTGTATGTGGTGTAAAGGACAGGATTTCCTCAGTTCTTCCATGTCCAGGATGTTTTCTTGGTGGATTACCTGCCTGTAATGTGAATACTGCCTCCCTCCTCTCTCTCTTCGTCATTCTGGTTCAGTAATGCATTTGAAAACTTACAGTTTTTGTAGACCTGCTCGTGCCCTTAACAGACAGCACGACACCAGTCTCAGCGCCAGAAGGCACTTAAACCACAACATACCGCCCTATAGAGTTGTGCTTATGTCAAAATCATGCAAATTTTGGATGTCGCTCAAAATTATAGCTCAGCAGAATGCCACTTTAAGAAATCTGCTGCCAGATGTAAAACCCTGAAGAATGACAGTCTGTTTTGTGTGATTAGTCCCTCCCTTGTTTTTCTGGTCGGTAAAGACTAAAGGAATCCTACGCACTTCAAGACGGCCAGAGTGCATGCCAGCATGGGCATAAAATGAAACGAAACTCTGATTCAGGTTGAAATGCTGAGAACGGGCCAGAATGTGGGATTGCATTTATGTGTCAAAAAAAACATGAAATTCAATTAGCGCTCTTCTGTCTTTCGTGTATAGTATGTTGTCAGAACCCTCAGCCTCCAGTAAGAAAGCATCTGCGAAGAACATCAAACAGATCTTCAGAAGAGTAGCTTGTGTTCAGCTTTGCATAGTCCAGCTACAGTCTTCATTTGTCTGTCCAAGTATACATGATACAGTGAGTAATTGATTATTTGAAGGAAGGACGTCAGCCTAGGAACTGTTAAATACACGTCATTGCACGTCAACTCAATTTTGGAGCATGTGCACAATGGCTGGGCCAACTGTAGTCCGATTTACATGTAAAAAATGCTGGATGAAGCCGAGCTATAATCACATTATGTATGCTAGTCCGATAAATCAAACCGATTGAATGATTTCAGTTGGGCTAAAGCATTTACATGACATTTTAAAAAGTGAAAATTGTGAGTTTGCAGTCTAAATTGAACAATGACAATAAATGGAAAATGCTTCTTTCTTTTGCATTTTTGCTGGCTGAAATGAAATATAATTTCCCGATATTGTCGCAATCGGCATCTGTATATTTGTCAGATATCGTTATTATCCGATTACATCGTCCTATTGCCCAGCCCTAGTCCAATTTGGACGAAACACTGTACCAAATACTCTTGACAGTGTTTCTAGCACCACTTCACAGCGCCATTACTGCCTACAGCATGGAAGAAGAAACTGTTTTGGCAGTGTTGTGAGGTTAGTCTAAATTTATTGTGATAATTTTGGAAAAAATGGCCAAAAAAAACAAAACATGTGGCTCCATAGTGCCGATAAGTTACAGGCAACGTCGTTTTCAAATGAACACACAAACACACAAAACATTTACGCTTCTCATCCATACTAGAATGCCATTTTCCTCCACTGAAACGGAAATGCTGTTACTTTGGAAAACGATGATGTTAGGAAAGTAAAAATGGGACTTTTCAAACGAAAACTGATTAGTGTGGATGTGGCCACGGTGTCGCAATAATCGTGTTTTTCGCACCAAAAGCGGTCGTTTTGCTTTTGAAGACATTAACCAGTGGAGTCGTATGGATGACGTTTATGCTGACAGTCTGTAATATTTGGAGCTTCAAAGGTATAATCACAATCCTCTTGCATTTTAAGGACCTACTGAGCTAAGATATTTTTCTATTTCTCATCAAATGTGTTCTGCTGAAGAAAGTTATACACATCTGGTATGGCATGAGGGTGAGTAACTGATGAAAGAGTTTCGATTTTTGGGTGAACTATCCCTTTAATGTAATTGGAATCGTCAAGTGGAATCGGAGTGAGTATTGTCACGGAGACTATTTAACAGAGACAGACCACTTCTATTAAAATGAATGTGAGAAACTGGATCGCCCAATGGTTGTACAACAGGAGCAGGTAAAAGAGCCAATCAGCTTGTAGATATAGAGATCGCCTGTCAATCAACTCGAGAACACTTGCGTGCTATTTTTTTTTTTTTTTTATCGTGACCTAAGCTTAAGAAGCACAATTCATGAAACCATTGTTGTCAGATTTTACTGCTGATTTGAAATATGTTCTTTAATCATAATCTTGACCAACTGTTTTGGACATTTCAAGTAGATAGGAGCTGTACTTTTATGCCGCTTGTTTACATAGAAAAGTAGCTGCCCAGCACACGAGGCGTTCCAAAGAGGACCGCTGAGTGGACTGACTTGACTAGAACGGGACTTTGGTATTGTTCAATTCCTTACTATTCCAATCCCTATTTTGGGGTGGTTTATGGTTGGGTCTCCACTGCTAAAAAAAACAAAAACAAAAGTTCTCTACTAAGGCTTTGTTCACACTGCAGGAAAAATCAATATTTTTCTCAAATCTGATTTTTTTTAGACTGACTGTTCAAACTGCAGGTTATATGTGGACAGATTGGATTTTTTTGCTGTTCAGACTCTAGACACTTTTGCTAGCATTTCTAACTTGCCTATGTTCACCATGCGTGAGTGTTTATCAATGGATGTTTTTCATGAGGGCATCCAAATATTAACACATTCTTCACAGAATTGGGACGCACCTATTATTTTAGTGGGAACTGAAACGTCACATGAAACACATGAAATCCGATTTATGGATTTAAGTCAGATAGGCCAAAAAAATCTGATTTTTTTCCTACCTGTGTGAACAAAGAGGTGGCGTGCAATGAACCTGTATTTGAGGTCTGCTCTGTCCTGAGGCCTTGTGAATGATCAAGTCTCATGCTCTGTCTCTGTGTTGTATTGCCCAGGGCTGAGTCTATATGATACACTTCTGATCAGTACTTTCTCAGTTTCACAGTGTCACATGTCACTTTGAGGATGCAGACACTGTATGTTGATTTGTGTACAGCCTCCAGAAGTGGTGTAAGATATAGGGATGCACCGATACTCGTATCTGTATTGGGTGTAAAGCTGTGCTCATGTACTCGTAGTCATTAAAATACTTGCAGGATATAAATACTCACATAACTAAAATGGATACTATGCAGTGTACATACAACATCCGTTGCATAAACTTTGCCATTCAACAAAGTACCTGGAAGCAGAGCAAAATGTCAACGAATTAGAGATATTTGAAGATTATCAACGTCTATGACTTAAATTCATATTGACACATGTGTAGAGCTGCTGTTTTGGGAGCAGATGAGTTCATGAGTGAGTTCATTGAGTGCACATAGAGCCACAGAGAAGTGACTGTACTGAGTGCATTTTACCTATATTGGCCTCTCATAAGTAGCACTGGGAAATTCGATTAATTGTACAGAATTAGTTTAAATGAAAAATTATGCTATGTGAGAGAGAGACGTATCCATCAACAATATGTAATGAAATGTATTTTGATCTTGGTGATCAACTTTTATGTCCTATAGCCTATTTGATGTTATTCCATGTCACATCAACAAAATTTTAGAAACTTCCCATGCTGAACATTTATATTTTGTTAATACTTTTTATGGGTATTAACTTAACAGTTGACTTCAGCACCCCTTGTTATATCCCAATGGTGTGAGCCCAAAAATTGGACAAAACACTTTTTTGTGATGTTTTTCCAAAGTTGGAGACCCTATAACTCAAGAAGTAGTAAAGCTGGCTTAATATTATTTTAGATTCTGCTTCAAAACAAACTTTTCTTTTGATACCTACATTTTTAATGCCCTATATGGTTAAATCCCAGAGATATGGTGCTCTCAGTGTGGCTCTATGGGAAAATTTCAATGCTCAAAAACCAAATGTGGGTCACTTGGTATCAAGCTAGTTTATCTTTTCCAACAAAACAAAGGTCTGAAGTACAAATAATGTTGAAACTAGAAATGAGATCAAGATCTCGATTTTCGAGAGTCAGAAAATACACTTAAGAATAAGCGACACGGTGGCTTTTAAGTTAGTGCTGCAATGCAATATTTAGTTATATATTAGCTTTGATCATCATGTATGTAATTTATTTCACCAGTAAAAAAAATTTAAAAAAAATATGATCAAAAACAACATTTTGAGCTCTCGTTGAGTTGACACGTAATGACCCAATAGTGAAATTAACAGTTCATGACCGCATTAAACATGATTCTCTCAAACCATCAGTATCACTGTCCTTGAAAATTACAGATATCTATATTGATCAGTACCAAAAAAGGATCAGTACTCTCTCTCTTATAAACATTATCGGTGCATCCTTTGTCAAACCCTGTCGAGTTAAACCTGGTGTATGGGCTTAACTGGATTAGATAGCTGAGCCCCACAGGTTAAAATACAGTCTCTTACAGGTTAATCTCCTGTTAATCTGTTTGGGTGGCTATGTGTGAGCTGACTGCAAAGCTGGCGTAAGGATTTAGCTGGCTGTGCAAACGTAGACCTTGGGTTTCATGAGAGAGAACAAATTTCTGTAAAAAAAAAAAAAAAAAAAAAAATTGTAAAACCATTCATCTTGTATAGGAATTGTGCACCTAGAAATAAAAATTGACAGAAGATTCACATAAAAAAGAAAGAAAGGTTTGGAATAGTCTGAGGTTGAGTAAATGACAGAATTTTCATTTTTGGGTGAACTATCTCTTTTTATTATGACTGAGGTGTGTTGAATGTGACTCGTACGTCATTGATGTGGTTTGTGTGTGATTTCAGGAGCTCTTACGGTGGGGCTGGTGCGTCAGTGTCAGACCATTCATGGACGAGACCGAACCTGCATCCCCCCGCGACTCCCCCCAGAGTGGGTCACCACACTCTTCTTCATCATCATGGGCATCATCTCCCTCACAGTCACTTGCGGCCTGTTGGTGGCCTCTCACTGGCGCCGAGAAGCCACAAAGTATGCAAGATGGATCGCCTTCACTGGAAGTGAGTGACACGATTGTGATTTGCGGCATAAAGTCTGGTCAACACTGCAGCTTATTCTGGCCAAGAATCGCCCACTGAGAATAAGACTGTCAAATTCGTCAAATTGAAGATAAAAATGCCCTTAATCCCAGAAGTTGCAGAGTGCCAGCCAATCAGATTAGAAATGGCGATTTCAGCCAGCACAATTTTTTGTGTGCAATGTGTATCAGACGGTCACTGAACAGACTGTGGGAGTTGAGACTGGGAGTTGACTATCGTCAGATAGCCGCTTCGTTTCTCAGCAGGCTTATCTGGTTCTCAGCTGTAGCTTCACGCCTCCATCTCTCCACTCCATTCCCCCTCTCTGTCTGTATCATTTTCTCAGAATAACACACTTCACTCTAGCCTCCCCCTCAGAAAGCAGCTGGGCATTGTCCTCCTCTCAACATGACAGAGCATGCTTGACATAATATTGCCTTTACCCTATCAAATGAGGTGTTTGTTCCCAACTGTAGGAAACATATAATGCCGACCAATTTAAACGCATGCACACAAACAGGCAGTGAGATAGATGATCTGTGTGGTTTGGGGTTTTGAATGGAGCTGTTGAGGTGTTGTGTGTCTGATGAGCATGTGTGTAGCATCTGTTGTTGTGTACATTCACTGGAGACACTGTTAACTTATCTTTTTCAAGCTAGTGTAGACCCTTTGTCTTTGCTATAAAAAATATCTTTAATTTTATCTTTCCCTCAGGATGAAAACGAATCAACTTTTACAGTTTTATTGCTTCAAGAGAATATTGAGAAATGGTGATAGTAAAAGTCAACATAAAACACTGTTCGTCACCCATTTTACTTGCCCAATCTGATAGATTGCTGAGTGAAAATTGGAGAAAAAAGTTTCTTCAACTTCATTTTATACATTGAATTGATTGGATTGTGAAAAGTGGGCATTAAATACCAGAATGGAGTCAGGGGGTTAGAGGGGAGGGGTTGAAAAGTAGAAGGGATTTGTGACTAGGGATGTCGTGATTGTACAGTTTTACAATTAAGCGCAATTAAAAATGTCATGGTTTGAACCATTTAGGGCATTTTCACACCTAGTTCATTTGAGCACTCCAAACGCTCTCAGAGCAGGATAAAGTGTGTATGTGAACAACCCAAGTGGCCTCAGACCCCCCTAAAAGGACCCAAAAGCGAACCATACTCAGACCACCTCAGGAGTCCTTTTGTGGTTCGATTGATTTGTGCAATGTGAAAGCGAAGAGGTACCAGTCCACTTTGCATTTTATAACATAAGTACCTCGTGGCTTGCCATACATAACTGCATTACATACTTCATATTCCAGTCACAATTTACCATCCACATATTAGAGCTACACGATTAATCGTTAAAAGATCATGATCTCGATTCTAAATGACAACGATTCTGCAAAGTATATTAACATTCCAGTGGCATGCATTTGTAAGGCAGTCAAATTTAAATGAGAAATTCACTTCAAGATGCATTTTTAAATGTTGATATACATTATATCGCATTTATAAAACACAGCGCTCCTGCACGAGACGCTGAATAAACTAAAACACAACGGCCAAAGATGTTTATCCAGCACAGTGCTTTACAAACTGCAGGGAGCAGCCATGATTAGCTATGAGTGTGTCATAATCTCTGTTCAGTTTAATATTTGAATAGCCACCGATGCTACAAAAATACCGACATTACCAAGATCTGACTAAATTCGCTACCCGTGCGCTGTTTGATTACAGCCGGCTGCTTTCAAACGCTCATGCTTGTGTCTGTCCGTGCGCTTATGTCTCGTGATGAATGCAGCGCTCCTGCATGAGACTCTGCGCTGTTCTTAATCAAAATACCCCTCTTTAGGTGATATTAATGTAAACACAGCTGTAAATGAATTACTAGAGTGTAAACAGACGGGATTAAATCTGTGCTGTCTTGGCGAGATAGTAAAGCAAACACAGACGATATTGTATAAGCAGACGGGACAAATTCTTCAAAATGTTTTATTTGTGCAATGTCTAAATGTATGTAAGCTGCATGCTGTCTGTTATAGGCATTCAGGCATTCTTACTGCATCAAATCAGTATTAATGTAGATCTAATAATCACACAGTAAAGAGTGTCAAATATTTAAGTACTTTCATTTGCATTAGATTACCTTTTTTAATGTTTTAAACGTTTAATTGCTACTGTTGCTGAAAAACTTAAAGCACTGTTTACTCTGTTCTCTATTTAATTACTGGCTCTTGAATAATTTCTTTAAAAGCTTGAAGCAATTATTACAAGAGACACTGAAGGCCACAGTGTTTTAAATTTAATTGTTAATATATTTCTTTTTAAACATCAGTAAAATAAAAATTTTTTTATTGCATATTTGCTTACAAGTGCAATATCAAGTTAACATAGAACTGTTAATGAAGCTTTTTCCTCCTCGTTTTGCTTTTTACTTAGCATGTGAGAAACAGGTTAAAAAGTTTTTTAACAGGATTTTGTTTTTGCAATAATCACAAGGTGCTGTTTTGTTATATTTGTTGCAGCCTCTTGTGGACTTAGGACATTTTAAATGTATATATTCAATTTACAACTTTATTGCATTTTTGCATAGATTGAAGCAGAGAACATTTAGTCAGAACCTCTAGTACATTACATGTTACTTTTAGTACCTTTATGTCCAGGTTTTGTAAATCACTGAAATAAGCATTTTTTTCTTCAGAATCATGAGAGAATCATGATCTATATTCTAAGCAAACAAAATCGTGATTCTCAATTTAACCAGAATCATGCAGCTCTACCACATATGGGAATTTTAAGCGAATAGAAACGTCCCTTTTTCAGGACATTGTATTTTAAAGATAATTTTGTAAAAATCCAAATAACTTTACAGATCTTCATTGTAAAGGGTTTAAACAATGTTTTCCATGCTTGTTCAATGAACCATAAACAATTAATGAACATGCACCTGTGGAACAGTCTTTAAGACACTAACAGCTTACAGATGGTAGGCAATTAAGGACACAGTTATAAAAACTTAGGATGCTAAAGAGACCTTTCTACTGACTCTGAAAAACACCAAAAGAAAGATGCCCAGGGTCCCTGCTCATCTGCGTGGAGGCATGAGGACTGCAGATATGGCCAGGGCAATAAATTGCAATGTCCGTACAGTGAGACGCCTAAGACAGCGCTACAGGGAGACAGGAAGGACAGCTGATCGTCCTCGCAGTGGCAGACCATGTGTAACAACACCTGCACAGGATCGGTACATCCGAATATCACACCTGTGGGACAGGTACAGGATGGCAACAACAACTGCTCGAGTTACACCAGGAACGCACAATCCCTCCATCAGTGCTCAGACTGTCAGCAATACGCTGAGAGAGGCTGGACTGAGGGCTTGTAGGCCTGTTGTATGGCAGGTCCTTACCAGACATCACCAGCAACAACGTCGCCTATGGGCACAAACCCACCTTCGCTGGACCAGACAGGACTGGCAAAAAGTGCTCTTCACTGACGAGTCGCAGTTTTGTCTCACCGGGAGTGATGGTCAGACTTGCGTTTATCGTCGAAGGAATGAGTGTTACACGAGGCCTGTACTCTGGAGCGGGATTGATTTGGAGGTGGAGGGTCCGTCATGGTCTGGAGCGGTGTGTCACAGCATCATCGGACTGAGCTTGTTGTCATTGCAGGCAATCTCAACACTGTGCGTTACAGGGAAGACATCCTCCTCCCTCATGTGGTACCCTTCCTACAGGCTCATCCTGACACGACCCTCCAGCATGACAATGCCACCAGCCATACTGCCCGTTCTGTGAGTGATTTCCTGCAAGACAGGAATGTCAGTGTTCTGCCATGGCCAGAGAAGAGCCCGGATCTCAATCCCATTGAGCGTGTCTGGGACCTGTTGGATTGGAGGGTGAGGGCTAGGGCCTTTCCCCCCAGAAATGTCTGGGAACTTGCAAGTGCCTTGGTGGAAGAGTGGGGTAACATCTCGCAGCAAGAACTGGCAAATCTGGTGCAGTCCATGAGGAGGAGATGCACTAGTACTTAATGCAGCTGGTGGCCACACCAAATACTGACTGTTACTTTTTGACCCCCCCTTTGTTCAGGGACACATTATTCCATTTCTGTTAGTCACATGTATGTGAAACTTGTTCAGTTTATGTCTTAGTTGTTGAATCTTTTTATGTTCATACAAATATTTACACATGTTAAGTTTGCTGAAAATAAAAGCATTTGAAAGTGAGAGGACGTTTCTTTTT
This sequence comes from Myxocyprinus asiaticus, assembly GCF_019703515.2. Lineage (NCBI taxonomy): Eukaryota > Metazoa > Chordata > Actinopteri > Cypriniformes > Catostomidae > Myxocyprinus > Myxocyprinus asiaticus. Next base: position 44,519,495 of record NC_059357.1, on the reverse strand, counting down.
AGCTGAGTTTAGATATACCATGATTACCATGACATGTTTTTGTGTGTCATATACCATTCTTGTTGTATTATTTGAGCATCTTAAATGAACAGACTGGCAGCATTCAGAACAGAGCAGCGTGTTAAGATGAACCGCTTACGAAACTCCCACGAAAATACAAGTGAGGATTTTTATTGTTTAATTTTATTTGTGCAATGGCAAATGTTCTTGGCTCATACACACAATGTAAATGACATGCAGGAGGAAACGCTTGCTTGCTCCATTACTCCATTATTTCCTTCATGCGAACTAAGGCCTTGTAGGTTTTATCGGAGAGCATTAACATAACGTGAGAGGGTGAAGAATTTAGGACAGAAATGCAGTATACATTATTACTGTTGCATAATGTAATATAATTGGCGGTGTTGTCTGGGTTTCATAAATTATGTAACATAAAATATTACTTTTTATGTAATTCTCTCCCTGTGCAATAATTTATGAAAAATGTTATATTGTTTAAAGCCTTAAAAGTAATCATTTAGCCCCATTTTATTATGTTTTCAATTTAAACATCAGTAAATTACTACTTAAGGTGTAGGCCCATCTGTAATAAGCATACATGAACCTTAAGAAGTATGAAAATTAGTATGACAATTGCTTATCATAATAATCGCAATTATTTATGAAAAGTTATTGTCAGCCAAATTTCATAATCGTGACTGCCCTAGCTGCATTGGGGTCTGAGTTCTTAAAGACCTGTGATGTGAACAACAAGGGGTCTGAGACCACATTAATGTGAAGAAGACCAAAAAAGAAACTGGGTCCTCTTAAGTCCACTTACACTGTGAACACCAAAAGCACTGAGGTCATTTGTGGCTGGTTCCCTTTCTGGTTCACTTTAACCGATCTGGGTTTGGTTCATTTAAAACATACTATATGTGAAACCACCTTTAGAATCTACGGTTAAAAACCGTGAAATGTTTTATTTACACGTGGCAAACATATTATATAGAATATATTAATATATAGGCCTAATATAAAAGAGTTTTTTGGTGTAAGCCCAAATGTGAAAATCTCCTGGGTTTGTGTCTTGGTGGTTAGTGCAGCTGTTTCAGTGGTGATAGACAGTGTCCGCGTGGTGCTTGGCCAGGTATCGCAGACTGAATGTGAACTTTGAGTTCACATGACAATAATCTTAGGGCATTTTCAGACCTGTAGCTCCTTTGATTTGTTCAGAATCAGGGGCTAAAATTGTAACATGGTTGCAATTTGTTTTTGGTTCGGTTCGCTTTCACAAGGCAACATTTCAAAACTAAACACAACTGTATCAATAAAAGTCACATGTGAGCAAACTGTCCCCTCATTGGTCAAAGTGTTTGTGCGGATCCATCGATATACCCGTTAACATGATAAACCCATAAAAATGTGCTGACCATTACAAGCGTGCAATGATATGTAATATAGTCGCCAAAAGGCTATATCCTCATTCAGATTATGAATCGCAGTGACATGCTGACCTACAGATGTCTTCTCCAAAGATCCATCAGGTATGATCATGGTTTGGTTCATTGGTCCATTGGGTCAGATTGCATTCTCACCAGAAGCTAACTGCTCCAGGGTTTGTTTGCAAATGAACCTTGGACCGATTAATTTGGAGCATATCCGAATGTGATCCAAGTGCACGTTCATATGTGCCTAAATGAACCAAACTAAGGGAGAAAACGCACCAGGTCCCAAAACAAATGCTCCAAATGGGCCTGGTGTGAAAACCCCTTTACAGTTATGCACTTTTGAAGCTACTCTAAGCACTCTGGTTTTGCATCATTCTGTGCCCAGGATGCGCATAAGCGGTGTTTATCTTCACATATAAATGTTTTTTTGTATTTTTTGTAAAAAAAATAAAATCCAGAAGTAATAATAGCCACAGAATGTAGAAAGGTTGGCACTCCTAACATTTTAATGATTTTTATTTAATGCCTTTAAAATATTGAATCTGCTAGGCTACAGTGTCTGTTTGGATGAAATGATGGTTCCTCCGGTTCACTTTGGAGCCATTTTAGAGCAAATATGTAATTATCGAGATATATATTGAAATAGGATGAAAAAAATCGAGATATATTTTTGTAGCCATATTGTCCAGATCTAGTATTGTCTGTACATGCAGAGAGATGCTGTTGAATGGAAAAGACATTTTGCTAAGAATCACATACATGGTGGCATGGTTGCCATGGTAACAGGAAAGAAATAATCCCAATTGTCCAGGTTCGGCTTATCATTTCTGATCCTTAGTGACTCAATTGTATTTTCTTATGGCCGTGCAGGGGTGGTAAACATCGTTTAAAAGAGCAACAGCTCCTTAACTAGAACACCTCCGCAGGCGGGGTTCATAACCTCCACCATCTGGGGTTAGATTTTAATACTAATAATAAAGCCCCTGGAAGGTAGCACGGAGCTAAAACGCAATAGAAATAGCACAGGTTTGCTGCAGCACACAACAAAAATATGTTTAGACTGCTAGCAGTTGAAAACACCAAATAGATGAGCTTTTTTTTTTTTTTTTTACTTGCAAACCTCTCTCTCTCTCTCTCTCTCTCTCTCTCTCTCTCTCTCTCTCTCTCTCCAGTGAAGGGAAAAAGGTAAGCATTTTAAAAAAACAATTATTTAAAGAGAGACAAAAACACTGGCAATTTTTACATTTATGCAATTCAGCTTGAATCATTCAAACATGGGAGCTAATTTTATTATATTTTTATTTTTGTAAATTTCAGATTTTGTTGATAATTTCAGTAGTTTTTTTTGTTTTTTTGTTTTTTTTTACAAACCTAATACTTTTTTAAGAAATGTAATATTACAGTTTGAAAATCATTTGCATACTGAATTACGATTAGTCTTTCTTAAATCTATTTGCGTACTGAATTGTGTTTGGTCCAACCTGGTCTTATATAATCGTGTCACTTAAATTTTTTTCATTACTTTAACATGGCTCAATGTATGTATTGCGGCAGTTTCCTAACGAAATGAATACTAGAAAATGTAACATACTTTTAGCACCAAACAGTGGACATTTAATCTACAAACCAAACCAGACAAACCAAAGCCTAAAACCTGAACATTATTATTTTGCTTCCAAGTACTGGCCATTACTTTGTGAAATGCACATCTAGTCATCTTTGGTGTACTTCCACATTTATTTCACTAGCGTCTCGTTCAGTAGTATTGGACATGCTTACATGACTGCATGAGCGTTTGGGCTCCTGGTGGATCTAACACAGGTGTCTGGACTAAAGCTGCCACTGGCCTCAAGCCACCCCGACCTGAAAGAGCAGCTTTATGTGTGTAACACAAGCCCCCTGTGTCCCCTCGCACCACACCCAGCTTGACCAGGTTACCGTCACTGCTCTGCATCTGCTGTCATGTGCGCAGCTGTGGCTCTGGCTCATGTTAGTTTCAGCATATTTTGTGTCAGCAGAGACATACATAAATATTAGCTGCTGTCTGTGCAGGCTTGTGGCTTCACCAGAAAACAGTGCTTGACGACACTGAAATCAAATAAAATGCAAGTAAAAAAAAAAAAACATGGCCTTCATAAAAAAAATAGCATACCTTTAGGTTGTTGACATAGTATTGCTTCATTTGGAATTAAAATAGTTATAGCCACTGAAGTCCATTCATACTTAGTAATTCAACTCCACTAGACCCATCTCAGTGTAGCTAGAACTACAGGGTTAGTTCACACAAAAATTACATTTTTGTCGAGATGCTGGGCAGAATGTCTGAGCTTCTGTTTTCCAAACAACAAAAGTGGGCGAAGCCTCAAAAAGGACAAAAAAACCCCACCATAATAGTCCGTAGATTTGTAGTCCAAGTGTTCCTAAGCCATACAATAGTAGGGTTAAACGATTAGTCGATATTACCGTCAATGTCGACAATAAAAAAACAAATATTTTCATTGTCGAATAGTAATTTGATCTCATGGGACAATAAACTGAATTATGATGTGGTTTAATTGATCTTGTTTTAAGGATTTTAGATATCTTGTTTATAATACTTAAGAATAGGATTTTTTGCAGTGCGTAGTTTTTTTGTACTGAATTAAATGTATAAGTATCAGGGATGCACCGATATGAACATTTTTCGTTATTTCTGGATTGTGCATTTGACTTCACAAGAGTTTTTACAAAGTGTGTTGATAATTATAAATGAACCATCGGTTTTTCATATCACCGTTTACAAACCGATTTGCCAATGGTTTTAATTTGGTCAATAATTGGCCGATAAATATCGGCAGCTGATACATTGGTGCATCCATAATAAGTATTTTCTTTACCTTTAATTCAGTAAAGGTTATTTAGAGGTATTTTTAAAAGATATTTTTAAAAGTATTTTTATCCTCATCCCTTTATTGTAAGCATGTTTATTAATTCAAAGCACAAGTTGAATTGTCAGTTAAGAGCTGTTGATTAATTTATGCAATAATTGCACAAATAGTTGATTAATCATCCTTATAATTGTTAGACTAGTCAATTAGCTAAATAATCATTAGTTGCGACCCTATGTAATCTATATATATATATATTAATATATACACACACAGTATATATCGAAGTGGTCATATTAACTAGTTTTACAGTACTTTTATGTTTGTTTGTTGTTTTTTGTTGTTGTTTTTCTTCAGCTCCGCAGTATACAGTAAATCACCATCCACTTATGTTTTATGGACAACAGGAGCTTGTACATTCTTCCTAAAAACTTGTTTCACAAAAGAAAATAATTCTTTTAACCATAAGGATTAGGCCTAGTCCAAGAACTAACAAATATATCTTCAGTAGATATAGATAGATCAGTTGTAACCAGAGCATGTGAGCGAAACGGATCGGTGTGACACTCCGCTCAGTAATCCGCTCTATATCCTTTGTGCTCCGCTCAAATGTAAAAAAAAGTTAACTCAAATCCTGCTGTGACATGAAATGTCTCTGTAGTATACTTGTTTCCGGGCACATACACAGGAGGGTAGCTACAGTGGCCCAAGCAACTGCCCCTTTGCCCACATGGACTGAGGTGAGTCAAATATATATAGCTGACATTTATTAAATTATCAAATGATTAGTAATGTACACATCTGAAATTATGCGATTGTATTGTTGTGTTTTAGTATATAAAATCTCGTTGTTTATTTTGGACTTGTTTACAACTGCTGTTAGATAATCGGGTCAACCAGACCTTCCTTATCATTTGTAATCAGTCAAATATTTCTCTGTTAGCACATATGTCATTGAACATCTTCAGATAATGCCTTGACATTTTTCTGTTCTAATTACCTTTATTTACTTTAAACAAGTCATCAAACACGCCTCTACAAGTGATAAAACGTGTTGGCGTGTAAATTAAAATGAGCAATTTCTCATCCTAATTTTTGTGTTCAGTTTTAAAGGGTGTATTAAATTATCCAGAAAACAGCAGTGAATGTTTTTCTCTTTTTCAGTGTTGTTGCTTTATTAATATTCCCTACAATTTTATATGTACAGATCATATGCAATCTAAAGGACTGTGGTTATTTATATAATAATTATTATATTAGTAGATAGCATGTGCCCCCTTTATTTTTCCTTGATATTTTTAAAGCATTATAAAGTGAATCTGGACTTTATACGCGTCAAACGATCAAACGTTGTGCATGCGCTCTTTATATGTACAGCAATGGATTTAACAAATCAAAAATATTTGTCCTGCATAAAGTGAGATTTTGTCCAATATGTATATTAGATGAAATCATGTTTAATGATCCTAAAACAAATACAAATGATTTAATTCATAAATTACACTGCCTTCGTTTAAGAAAAGTTTAATTTTTTTTCTAATGTACAATCATTTACAGATTTTTTTCTCTGCTCATGAATGCAGCAAGCGATGTCGGAAGATGTTATCTGCAACCACTAATCTAGAATCATTTTTTTTACGTTTCACTTCTCGTTAAGGTGTGGATTTGTCTTCGGGAAACTAACCAGCAGTTATGTGCCACTTTATCCCGAAGCAGAAATCGAAAGCTGGTCGATTAAGTGAGATAATTCCACTATGAAATTCTCTATGCAAGAGCGGAAATCTTTACTAATACAATAGAGGCATGAAAGCAGAATGCTCCGCCTGCAAATTAGGACACACTGATCTGCAAGATCATATATGTTTATTGGTTTTAATGCAGGGATTTTTTGTGTGTGTTCGCCGGGATTCAAGGAAAAATGCTTTGCCAATTTACAGTATTATTAAGCTTACATGTTCAACTGAGGGTGCTCTAACGTTCGCAACACCGCAGAACCGGGCTTGCATCTAGCTGACAGCTGCACTGACATGATGGCAAAACAACAAGATACATTACTTATCTATTAATTTATTATTGAATAGTAGTGTAGTCTACCAGCTGACCTTTAGCTGCACTACATCGCATAGCACATCCTCCTGCTCTCAGGCAATTTGACGCATACGACTCCTCCACACTACCTTTCGATTTCCTCATTCTTATTTATACTTTTATATCACAGTGTGCGTCAATCCATCTAATAGAAATACACTCTCAAAGAGGTCTGCTAGCAACGTAAATGGTTGTCATGTCAGGACCAAAACCTATTTCTGTATCCACTGTGACCGTACAATTATTTTTTTTTCATTGTGCTCAAAATAGCACCGAACCTCTTTTAACAGCACAAACAAAGGTTGGCATTTACCTCAGCGGGAAGTGCGCTGAGGTCATGACCTTTCATCCAGCAGTCTAGTCGCTGTTCATCTCTTTACCCGCTCCTTTGTGTGCGTCTAAAGAGCAGAGACCTGCTAAAGTAGTTTATGCAATGACTGTACGAGAGGCAGAAGCTTAATGATCACACGCTCTGTCTCTCAGTCACACTTCTCTCAAGGCCGCTGTGTTTAATTGCAGCACTGCTGAAAGATGCTATTATCCTGCTAATGGGCACCAAGATTGAGTGGAGACTGCACTCAGGCATCTATTAGCAGCGTCTGTTTTTATCTCACTAAAAGCCTTTCTGCCTGACTAACGTGAACCCATGCTGAGTGTTTATCAATCTGGTCATGGAGGAGGTCTTTTTTTAAACATGACGGTTCAGGGGTTTGACGGGTTGATGATTCATAATAGACATTCCAGAAGTTTGCTGTTGTCAACACTGTTTTACACTCATTGTGGAGGATCTGAACATTTCTAGTCCCAATGTTGGAGTCATCCTCAACAGTCCAAATTGTCCAGTACATTTTAGCGGATTCCTTAGATTTCAACGAACTCAGTTATTTCAATGTACACCTGACTAGATTTTCCACCATTCATATATTTAATGAAAAGTGTTTAGTACTTTTTTCATATATCCTCCAACATATTTTGACCAAAAGCTATCAAATGGATTTTTGATGATCAAAACCATTCGCCAGAAAGGACCGTATAAGTATGTTGGTAAAGCCAAGCGTACACTACACGACTTGCAGTCGGTGCCCTGCGACTCTCAGTCTTATTTTCCATCGTGCTGGTTCGCACACTACAGGACTGTAGTGTATCAACTACATGACCGTTTGTCCCCAACTGAGGCCTTTTGTACATCCGGTATTAAGATGCGTTATGAGTGATCCGATCACAAGTGTATAAGCGAGCCATCACCGTAACACCTGGTCCTCTCTCTTTTGTTGATTTCAAGGAGAGAGTCTCTGATTACATGAGGACATACATCAATCATAATGTCTGTGCTTTACTGAATAATAACAAAGCAAAAAAAAAGTAAAAGACGAGAAAGTATGCGCTAAAAACCGGCGAACATGACGTTTAGAGCAGAATTCGCAGTTATTTTAGTGCAGTACCTGTAACTTCTAATGTGCGTGCTGGTCAGATCTGTGTCCCTATTGTGCATGTTCATGCTTATTTCCTTTTAAGTCTGAACGTAACTGGCCAAAAACCATCTGTTATAGCCGTCTTTAGCGCTGTCCCGTTTCAAACGGACTGCACAAAATGCATCTTAAAATTGTGAAATTAATTTACAAATATGCAGTTTATTTTTTATATTATTATTTGTCTTCTGTTTCCTAATACCATGCACTCTCTCTATATATATTTCATTGGCTGTGGCTCACTGTCAGTCTCTCACTTGTCGGGATGGTGCGCACACCTGATGACAAGACGTCTAGATATCAAGCTGTTTTGAAAACTGCTGTACCGCCTGGGACTAGTCTCGGCATGTCGCAGGAGTGCACATACAACAAGACCGTTGATCTGAGACCAGTCACTGTCATGTAGTGTACACTAGGCTAAAGGAAACAGAATATATTTGACAATATAGCTATATAAAAAAATATTAAAAAAGCAAATGGTTTAAAACTGTGATTTACTTTTTTTTTTTTTTTTTTTTTTTTTTTGTCAGAAACCATCATTGTCAAATATGGAAAAATCTAGTTAAAAATAATCAAGGGCTGTTTTTACACTATTTTCACTAAATATTTAGAGTAATTTTCATTTATATGCGCCAATATAACAATGCCTAGTAATTAACAGCAATATTTGCCACATATGTTTCTGCTAAAAATCAAATCCTTGGATCAGAATTTGAATCCATTCCTTAGCTATGTTTCCATCCAATTTACAAATGTAATTTATGCAAAAAATTCCAATATCGCAAAAACAGTTTGCGAATAAAGTAGTGGTTACATTCCATGTGTCCAAGTGAACGAAATCATAACTTCCATGGATATTGGTGCAAAATAGAAATTAAGTTGTAGCCACTGAGGCGATAATTTGATGTGCTGCGAGACTACTATCGGGTCCTTAAGATTTGTTTTATTTATTTTTACTATTTCTTGTGAACCCCCTAGGGGTCTCCAGACCCCAGTTTGAAAACCTTTGCACTAGTTAGTCCAGTTATGAGCAAACTATACATATTTCACATGACTTAAGGCAAAGACAGGAGTTTTTTTTTTTTTTTTTTTTTTTTTAGATGCACATCTAGGAATTGATTGGGTAAATGCATTTCCGCATAATGCAAATTTTAGATTTGTTTTTATTCACATTTTCCACTGTACTTTTGATGCAATTTACCAAAATTCAGAAGAAAAAAATGCGTGGATGGAAACTCAGCTAGTGAAACAGACAGTTTGAACCGATTCACAGAAATGAATGAAACATTCCAACTTTACCACCTTTTCTGCTCAAATTTAAATCAGAGACAATTTTTTTACAATATTTTTTTACTGTAAAATTATTTGTCATGTTAAATATATTATATTATTTTACCAATATTTTAAGGTTAACAACCTGTTAACCAGTTAACTTTTTTTGTTGTTGTCAGTTTTCCGTGAAAATTGCAGACATTTTTTTTTACAGTGCAGTGCATTTGGAGACTTTTATTGTGGATACACCCCCTGGTGGTTAAAAATTTTAGTAAATTGTGCTCCTAAATAACCTTTGAACCTTTTAAACTTTTTTGCCTGCAAAAAAACAGTGGCTGGTGAATGCAGAATTTTATCAGCCATTTTTATTTTATTTTTTTATGTATAAATGTATGTGAAAAACAAATGCACAAAGCAATTAAATCCTGGCAGCTGTCGTGGGTGTGTGCATGTGTGTGTGTTTTGTTTTAATCCTCTTTAAAAGAACTGAATTATTAGGAACTTAACCAAAGAACCCAGTTCTCTTTGTATTTGCACTGTCACTGGTCTTGTGTTGTAACTGAACAAATGTGTTACTTCAACAAGAAAAATACCAGCAATGGCCGTTGGCTGGTGTCAATTTCCCACTTTTATTTTAATCCACCACCTCATTCTTTTTTAAAATTTTTTTTTTTTTTATCCCCTTTTCTCCCAATTTGGAATGCCCAATTCCCACTACTTAGTAGGTCCTCGTGGTGGCATGGTTACTCCCCTCAATCTGGGTGGTGGAGGACAAGTCTCAGTTGTGTGACCGTCAATCCGCGCATCTTATCACGTGGCTCACTGTGCATGACATCGCGGAGACTCACAGCATGTGGAGGCTCATGCTACTCTCCGCGATGCACACACAACTTACCACGCACCCCATTGAGAGCGAGAACCACTAATCACGACCACGAGGAGGTTACCCCATGTGACTCTAACCTCCCTAGCAACCGGGCCAATTTGGTTGCTTAGGAGACCTGGCTGGAGTCACTCAGCACACCCTGGATTCGAACTCACGACTCCAGGGGTGGTAGTCAGCATCAATACTCGCTGAGATACCCAGGCCCCCCTCCATTCTTATACCTTTTGTTTGTGTGTGTAAATATCTGTTACTGACTAGATAATAATGCTTTCCTTCTTTTCCTCTTTCACAGTGATCTTGTTTTGTATGGCCGCCCTCATCTTCCCAATAGGATTTTACATCAATGAAGTAGGAGGACAACCCTACAAACTCCCAAACAACACAGTGGTGGGCTCCTCGTACGTACTGTTCGTGCTCTCCATTTTCTTCACAATAGTGGGGCTCCTGTTTGCGGGGAAAGTCTGCCTTCCTGGCTGAGCGGACATTCCCAGCAGGGACAGCTGGGGTGTTCAAAGTGAAAACGCAACAAAACTGCTCTCGAAGAGGAGGGGCATCTTCCGGGGATGGTATAATATATGGAAATAACTAATTAAACGCAAAACAAGCAAGAAAATTAATGCACACACTGCATATTAGTGCTCCCCTTCGCCCGACCTGTGCTTCTTTAAACCCTGTCTTTGTTGCACGTCTGTCGGATTTGACCGTTGAAGTATGCAGGGCCCATCCAAAACAGAAAGAGCGCATCGGTGGTCACCACAGCAACCGTTTCCACCACAATTTTGTTTTTGTTGTTGTTCAAGGAATATTCTTCCATTATCTTTTGTTTATTCAAGTTTTGCAGAGTTTCATTCATGTATGTCGCCCCCTGCCTCTGTGGAGAGGAACTACAAGAAAGTGTTGAAGAAGAAGTGCAGCTCTCAGCGGCCCAAATGCTGGCCAGGACATTGCACTGTTACAAAAGAGGGAAAGGAAAAAGGGAACAGTATTGAAAAACACTTTTTGGTCGAACACTACATGAGGCGAACGCACCAGGACTGCCGGTCAGGACCCTGTAAGGCTGAGCCTCACTGTTTCACCTGTTACACACTCTGATATTGATGGACGTGGCTCTGAATTGGACTTCCATACCAAAAGAAACTCCTGTCTGCTCTCGCTTGAGCATCGGGGGGCGTTCAATTCGTTTGTGGTTTGACTTTATACCAATCATCTTTTCTTGTCTTGATCGCTAGAATTTCAAAACCCTTTACTTGTTTGGTTTGATTTGCTACTGTGACATTAACCTGTTTTCGTTGTTGTATGAAAGCTAAGGGCATGAGTTCTGTTTTAGGGAGCACTGTGCGGTAGATGAAGCATTACAGATGTACAAAAAGAGAACCCCTTACCTCATTATTTTACATTCAAGACTTTTTTCCCTTACCATGAAAAAAGTGTGCCCTGTAAGTTATATTATGCCTTTATCACAGACATTTGATTAAAATGCTGCGATCATGGCACATTATTTATCTGACACTGAATAAAAGGAGATCAGGAATGATTGTGTTACATCAACCTTCTCTTTATTCTTTTTCTCAAGCAATCCCCATTATGGACAACAAAAATTTACTGTGTTAAGAATGTGTCTTTGCAATGGAAAAAAAATCTGAATTATTTATGTTGGATGTATAATATGAAGGTTACATTTCCCCACAAGTTGTTGTTTATTTTATAAAATATCCTATTTGTGTTTTTGATTTGAATGTGCTTTGATTTTTGTTTCATAAAAAAATCAATTTAAAGGGATAGTTCACCCAAATATTAAAATGTTGTCATAATTTACCCTCATGGTGTTTCAAACCCATTTGACTGTTACACATAAGTCATTAACCTTAATTGAATTTGAGAGTTTTTACAAGCAATTTACTTTCATTCAAATTAAGTCAGTTTCATTTAGCCACCAAAATTTTGTTGGATTATGTCAAATCAATGTACTGTAGTAGATTTAACTCAACTTTAGGTTCGTAAAACTAAATGTATTAATGTTTATTTTAATTAATTTCCTTATGATGGTCCAACTTTATTTTATTGATCATTAGTATATGCCAGGTTAGCAAGTAAAGGACAGTGAAACTGTTGCACTGTCACTTTAATAGCAGCTGCTTATAAAGCTAAGCAGCAATCGAATCAAACATCACTTGAAATTGAACGTCCATCCTCAACCTAACCACAGGTGCCAATCTTCACAATGGTAACCCCCAAAACTCCAGCCTAACAGACTCTCTGTTTAAATACAAATATAACAGAACATTAAACATTAACAATTCTCCTCCTATTCTCATCTTGCTCAAAAATACACAAAATAAAACTTAATTTCAACATTTGTTCACCCCATCAGTCCTGTGCAAAGCATGCTGGGAAATTAAGTCTCCTGCCAGTTTCATCGATGCTACAAAAAGTGTTCATGTAGTCCAAACTCAAATGGATTAAGTTATCTTTAATTTTACTAATTTACATTTTTTTTATTATTTATTTATTTTTTTTGGTGTACAGTGGCAAGAACCCTTTGATATTAGCTGGTTTTCTGCATTTATTGCTCATAAAAAGTGATCTCATCTTCATCAAAGTCACAAGTATAGACAAACACAATGTGCTTAAGCTAACAACACACAAACAATTATAATCCTTCATTTCTTTACTGAACACATCCCATTAAACATTCACAGTGCTTTGGAAAAAGTAAGTGAATCCCTAGGCTAAAGATGACGACAAAAGCTAATTTGAGTAAGGAGTTGGGAAACCTGGCATCCAATTAATGAAACTAGATTGGAGGTGTGGGTTAGAGCTACTTTGACTTATAAAAAGCACTCAAACATTTTGAGTTTGCTGTTCACAAGAAGCATCTGCTGATGTGGAACATGCCTCGCCAAAAAGAAATCTCAGAAGACCTACGATCAAAAATTGTTGCTCTGCATAAGTTCTCTCAAAGAGCTTATTCATCTGTCCACAGTTAGACTAATCATCTTTAAATGGAGATGATTAGTACTGTGGCTAGAAGTGGCCGTCAAGCCAAGATGAGGTAAAAATGAACCCTAGATTGACAGCTAAAGACTTGAAGGAATCATTGGAACTGGTTAACATCTCCGTTCATGAGTCTACTATACGGAAAACATTAAACAGGCATGGTGTCCTGCGGAAGCCGCTGCTTTCCAACAAAAACATTGTTGCTGGCCTGACGTTTGCCAAATACCACCATGACATTCCACAATGCTACTAGGAAAATGTTTTGTGGACTGATGAAAATAAGGTTGAATTGTTTGGGAAGAACACGCAGCACTACGTATTGCATAAATAGGGAATTGCATATCAACATGAAAACATTGTCCCAACAGTGATGTACGGTGGAGGAAACATCGTGATTTGGGGCTACTTTGCTGCTTCAGATCCTGGACCGCTTACCATCATTGAGGGAAAAATTAATTCCCAAGTTTATCAAGATATCCTACAGGATAATGTCAGGGTGGCTGTGTGCCAGCTGAAGCTGTACGCCAGTAGAACTTGGGTGATGCAACAGGACAATGACCCTAAACATCAAAGTAAATCCACAACAGAATGGCTTCAGATAAAGAAAATCCACCTTTTGGTGTGACCCAGTCACAGCCCAGACTTAACCCAATAGAGATGCTGTGGAATGACCTGAAGAGAGCAATTCACACCAGACATCCTAAGAATATGGCTGAGCTGAAGCAGTTCTGTAAGGAAGAATGGTCCAAAATTCCTTCTGAACGATGTGTAGATCTAATCTGCAGCTACCGGAAATACTTGGTTATTGCTGCCAAAGGAGGATTGACCAGTTATTAAATCCAAGGGTTCACTTACTTTTTCCACAGTACTGTGAATGTTTAATGGGATGTCTCAATAAAGACATGAAAGATTATAACTGCTTGAGTGTTGTTAGCTTGAGCACAATGTGTTTGTCTATTCTTGTGACTTTGATGAAGAGATCACATTTTATGAGCAATTAATGCAGAAAACCAGCTAATTCCAAAGGGTTCACATACTTTTTCTCGCCACTTTACATAAGGAGAGTTAATGCATCATTTTCTTCAATTAAAGTAGGGCGGGGTAAAAAAGGCGATTTTCTGATTAATCGCGACCTTTATTTTAACGATCCCAATATAAATTCTTTAAATCCCAAGATTAAACTTTTACTCTACGCGCAAACCTCTACAATGTGAGTAAAGAACTCGCAAATGTGACCACATTTCGCACTATTTAACTAAAAACGTCTGTGATTACAGCCATTGGCTGATAAACATATAGGAGTATATATATATATATATATAGTTACATGTTTATTGTTTTTATGCACTATAATACATGCTATTTCAGACATTTATTGATGTAATACATGGAATTTGCATTTTTAAAAAGCTAAAATGTGACAAAAATTATGAAAAACGAATAATAAAATAAAATGTGTAAAATGTATATTTTTGTAATGAACCAAGTTAGAAGGTCCCCTGGATAATTAACAGCATTAACTGAGAATGTTTTTCATATGTAAGCAAAATGGACATTATAACTGAAATATACCCAAACGAACCAGAATCGGAATCAAATCTGTCGAATCAGGAAAACTATATCAACATTCAGCCCTAAATTAAAGTGAATGGCAACTTGAGGTCTGTCATTCGGGTTTGGAACAACATGAGGGTGAATGGTGAATATTTTTGGGTGAACTGTCACTTTAAGAAAGGTCATGCTCACAATCGCCTTTACCGTCTTTACTAAATTAATTTCATTAATGCTTTGGAAGACGGCACTTTCCTTGGAAGAATATCATGTTTGTTATAGGGACGGCAAAAAAGATACAAATATATTTATGCAAATTTGAGATGATTCTCATGAATATATGGGGTAAAAGCATACTATTCTTTGTCCGAAGAATTACAAAAGATGTGTTTAGAATAGAAACAATTCAAAAAAGAGAAATTTAACTATCTCCCATATGCATTTAGGCAACAATTGTACAATTGCTTTTGGCAAAACATGCGTCACTCCTCCTCGCACTGGCACCTAAATTAATGAGAACTGTGCGAACGTTGGTTGTCCTGAGTGGAAGACGTCGCCTCCATGCTAAACACTGCTCCTGCTTTGGATATGTCTTTTTGAAGCCCATCATAAACTGGAAAAAAGTGACATTTGCTTATTGGGCAATGAAAAGCTATTATTTATGATTTCAAAAAGGGAAGGATACAAATGTATGAGTGACAGTATTATCTATCAAAGGATGTCAGCAGTCCTTGTGCACAGTTACTGTTAACAGATTCATATTTCTGACTGTTAACCGTTTTCTCTGCTTCTCTGTTTCGATATCTCACTGTATACAATAAAAGGCATATAAGAAGGCGTACTGCTTGAGTTTAAGTTGACCCATTGAACCCTCTGATGCATGAATTATTAAAGCAGTTTTTGTACTTCAAAACAAGAATATATATTTATTGCCAATCTTTTTCTCTGAAAATTATGTATTTTGAGGCAGTTACACCTCTGTCCACTGTTGTGGACACCATTCATTATCCAACCCAGATATATATAAGTCAACATAAAATAATGATATATACAGTATTTAATCAATATAATTTATAATTAAATATTATTTGGAAATAATTCAAAAATATGACATTGACTACACAATACAAAAATTGGCTTTAAAAGTCAATATATGCACGACAAAGCTCAAACCTATGATTTTATAACCATTCCCTACTATATCACTGTTCTGTCCATGAGGAAGACAGTTAACCACATGTTGTTTCAGGGTTTGCGCACTGTAAGTCTCTCTGGATAAGAAAGCGTCTTTAAATGGCAACATGAGCTCGTGAGTTCGGGCGCGAGACCAGAGCACTCGTGTTTGAATGGTGTAGTCCGTTGCCATGGAGACGTGTAACACAGACGGAGGACTCAACAAGGACGTTCACCGATTCCAGCGCGAGGACAAAATCTGCGCTTCAGAATCACAGCGTTTGGAAGGTAAACATTAATAAGCTGTCAACAACCCACCAAGGTAACCAAGCATACTTTCCGCCAAAACTACAGCTTTTGAAAGCTATAACAATAAAACTGTGGAAACTTGGTGTGAGCCACGACTGTCGTATACAAAATGACTGAAAGCTTCTAGAAGAAGATTTTAAACAGTACTACTAATAACTTTAGTAACAATGTAGTATGGTAAGGGAAGTTGAACATTGTTTGTTGCTGTGTACTGGTATGTCTCCTGAAGAAGAGTGATTGCAGTGTGGTGGAGATCAATCCTCAAATAGTCAATACATGTTCATCAGAGGAGACTGAAAACCTGTTCCTCAAAACAAACTACAATCATCTCAGTATGGAACAGAAGACCGGACCACTTGAGTGGGTGAAATCATGTACAACAGATTCACACTTATATTTCTGCATTCATAGTGTATATGCACTTTGTACAGAACTTTCTTTTATTTCCTTCTTTCCTTTCTTCCTTCGTTTCCATCTTTCATTTCCTTCCCTTTTCCATCATTTGTTTCCTTAATTTCCATCTTGTTTCCTTCCTTCCTGTGTTTCCATCATTTGTTTCCTACCTGCCTTCCTTCCCTCCTTACTTCCTTCATTTCCATCTTTCGTTTCCTTCCTTCCTGTGTTTCCATCATTTGTTTCCTACCTTCCTTCCTTCCCTCCTTCCTTCATTTCCATCTTTTGTTTCCTTCCTTCCTGTGTTTCCAAAATTTGTTTCCTACCTTCCTTCTTTCCCTCACTTCCTTCATTTCCATCTTTTGTTTCCTTCCTTCCTATGTTTCCATCATTTGTTTCCTACCTTCCTTCCTTCCCTCCTTACTTCCTTCATTTCCATCTTTCGTTTCCTTCCTTCCTGTGTTTCCAAAATTTGTTTCCTACCTTCCTTCTTTCCCTCACTTCCTTCATTTCCATCTTTTGTTTCCTTCCTTCCTATGTTTCCATCATTTGTTTCCTACCTTCCTTCCTTCCCTCCTTCCTTCATTTCCATCTTTCGTTTCCTTCCTTCCTGTGTTTCCATCATTTGTTTCCTACCTTCCTTCCTTCCCTCCTTCCTTCATTTCCATCTTTCATTTCCTTCCTTCCTATGTTTCCTTAATTTGTTTCCTACCTTCCTTCCTTCCCTCCTTCCTTCATTTCCATCTTTCGTTTCCTTCATTCCTATGTTTCCTTAATTTGTTTCCTACCTTCCTTCTTTCCCTCACTTCCTTCATTTCCATCTTTTGTTTCCTTCCTTCCTATGTTTCCATCATTTTTTTTCCTACCTTCCTTCCTTCCCTCCTTCCTTCATTTCCATCTTTTGTTTCCTTCCTTCCTGTGTTTCCAAAATTTGTTTCCTACCTTCCTTCTTTCCCTCACTTCCTTCATTTCCATCTTTTGTTTCCTTCCTTCCTATGTTTCCATCATTTGTTTCCTACCTTCCTTCCTTCCCTCCTTACTTCCTTCATTTCCATCTTTCGTTTCCTTCCTTCCTGTGTTTCCATCATTTGTTTCCTACCTTCCTTCCTTCCCTCCTTCCTTCATTTCCATCTTTCATTTCCTTCCTTCCTATGTTTCCTTAATTTGTTTCCTACCTTCCTTCCTTCCCTCCTTCCTTCATTTCCATCTTTCGTTTCCTTCATTCCTATGTTTCCTTAATTTGTTTCCTACCTTCCTTCTTTCCCTCACTTCCTTCATTTCCATCTTTTGTTTCCTTCCTTCCTATGTTTCCATCATTTTTTTTCCTACCTTCCTTCCTTCCCTCCCTCCTTCCTTCATTTCCATCTTTCGTTTCCTTCCTTCCTATGTTTCCTTAATTTGTTTCCTACCTTCCTTCCTTTGTTTCTATCTTTCATTAAATTCCTTCCCACATTCCTTCCTTCCTTTATTCCTTCATTTCCATCTTTCGTTTCTTTCCTTCTTCCTTTTTTCTTTTTTCCTTCTTCAATCTTTTGTTTCCTTCCTTTTTTCCGTCATTTGTTTCCTACCTTCCTTTGCTTCCATCTTTTCATTACTTCCCTCATTCCTTCCTTACTTCCTTCATTTCCATATTTCGTTTCCTTCCTTCCTATGTTTCCTTCATTTGTTTTCTACCTACCTTCCTTTTTCTTTTTTCCTTCTTCAATCTTTCGTTTCCTTCCTTTTTTCCCATCATTTGTTTCCTACCTTCCTTTGCTTCCATCTTTTCAGTACTTCCCTCATTCCTTCCTAACTTCCTTAATTTTCATCTTTTGTTTCCTTGATTTCCTACCTTCCTTCCCTTCTTCCTTCCTTCATTTTTCTCTTTTGTTGCCTTCCTTCTCTCCTTTATTCCTTCCTTTCCTACCTTCCTTCCTTTCCACCTTCATTTTTTTCTTCCTTATTTCCTTTTTGTTTTTCATTTCCTTATTCCTTCCTTTGTTTCCATCTTTTGTTTCATTCCTTCCATCCTTCTTCATTTCCGTCTTTCGTTTCTTTCATTCCTTCCTATGTTTTCTGTCATTTGTTTCCTACCTTCCTTACTTTCTTCCTTTCCTACCTTCCTTCCTTCCCTCCTACATTCCTTCCTTACTTTGTTTCTGTCTTTTTCTTCTTCCTTCCTTTCTTTTTCCATCTTTTGTTTCCTTCCCCCTTCCTTCCTTTGATTCTGTCATTAATTTCCTTCCTTAATTTCTTCATTACCATCTTTCATTTCCTTCTTTCCTTTGTTTCTATCTTTTGTTTCCTTCATTCCCTCCCTCCATCCTTCCTTTGTTTTTTTCCTTCCTTTGTTTCTGTCTTTAGTTTTCTTTCTTAATTTCTTCATATATTAATCATATCCAGGTCATAGGATAGTACTTTTGTTGTCTGCTTTCACAGGGAGATAAATAAGTCCTCAAAGGATATTGGCCTGTTGGTCTCCAGAGACGATCAAACTGAAGAATTAATGGTGACTGCATCCTCTACAGGTTTTTTTGTTTGTTTGTTTTTGTGGTTTATATTGAATCATAAAGTAATGTAGTTTTTAATCACTACATTTTAAGCTTCATTTTTTTAAATACTTCTTTCACTTACAGCTGTTATTGTAATACTGTGTGCAGACTGTCATTGACCTCTGTGTCATTAATATTCAGAGAGTGCAGAAGCACAGGAATCATATTGATGAATATATGAACTCAGAAAAGTGGCTGGAGACATGCAGTCTGGAGAGCTGTGGACTCTCTCTCTCTCACCTTCTCTCTCTCTGCACTACTACTCTTATGTAAGTTTTCAGAAACAATGTACTCATTGCACCCTGTGCTATTAGACTTGCTCCCGATGCAACAAAACTAGAACGCTCCTATAATAACTAACAGAGCTGTCTATACTGTAAGTGTACAATGTGTTAACGTGCAAGTTAATAAACAGATTTCTTTGGCATTGGCTAAACCATATTGTCAACAAAAACTCCCCACACATTACCAGTACAGGCTGTTTATTGCTGGACATGAATTAGTTTGTTAGAAACCATCTGGTAGAACTATAATTACTTACTGTTCTGTAAAACTAGGAAGCAAAAATTTAAGAGATGGCAGAGCTCCTTTCAGAATGATCTCTTATTCCCGTCTAAAAAACACTCTCCACACAGGTCTCTTCTTGCTAAATTAAAAATCAATAAATAGCCTATTTCAGATCTGTTAAACACCACTATAACATATAATAAACCTACCCTTTGACATAAAATCGTAAGGCATATATATATATATATATATATATATATATATATATATATATATATATATATATAATGTATATATACACACACACACTATCAGTCAAAAGTTTTGAAATACTTGACTGAAATGTTTCCCATGATCTTAAAAATCTTTTGATCTGAAGGCGTATGCTTAAATGTTTGAAATGAGTTTTGTAGACAAAAATAGAATTTATTTCATTATAAAACTAAAATTTAATAAAATAAAAGTTTTTGAAATTGATGATTTGGACCAAATAATAAAGAAAAGCAGCCAATAAGTGCCCAACATAGATGGGAACTCCTTCAATACTGTTTAAAAAGCATCCCAGGGTGATACCTCAAGAAGTTGGTTGAGAAAATGTCAAGAGTACATGTCTGCAAATTCTAGGCAAAGGGTGACTACTTTGAAGATGCTAAAATATAACACAGTTTTGATTTATTTTGGATTTTGTTTAGTCACAACATAATTCCCATAGTTCCATTTATGTTATTCCATAGTTTTGATGACTTTACTATTATTCTAAAATGTGAAAAAAAACAAAAACAAAAAAACAACAACATATATATATATATATATATATATATATATATAATAGAGAATGAGTAAGAGTTTCAAAAATTTTGACCGGTAGTGTACTGTATATATATATATATATATATACACACACAGTAGAAGTCAGAAGTTTACATACACTTAGGTTGTGTGTGCATTTTTTAACTCCACAGATTTAACCAAGACCTCAGAAAAAAAATAGTGGACTTCCACAAGTCTTGTTCATCCTTGGGAGTAATTTCCAAATGCCTGAAGGTACCACGTTCAGCCATCATACTGCTCAGGAAGGAGACACATTCTGTCTCCTAGAGATGAACGTAGTTTTAAAATAAAGTAGTGATCCTAACAGACTTAAGACAGGAAATGTTTTCTACAATTATGTGTCAGGAATTATGAAAAACTGAACTGTATATATATATATATATATATATATATATATGTACAGGTGCATCTCAATAAATTAGAATGTCGTGGAAAAGTTCATTTATTTCAGTAATTCAACTCAAATTGTGAAACTCGTGTATTAAATAAATTCAATGCACACAGACTGAAGTAGTTTAAGTCTTTGGTTCTTTTAATTGTGATGATTTTGGCTCACATTTAACAAAAACCCACCAATTCACTATCTCAACAAATTAGAATACATCATAAGACCAATTAAAAAAAAATTTTTAGTGAATTGTTGGCCTTCTGGAAAGTATGTTAATTTACTGTATATGTACTCAATACTTGGTAGGGGCTCCTTTTGCTTTAATTACTGCCTCAGTTCAGCGTGGCATGGAGGTGATCAGTTTGTGGCACTGCTGAGGTGGTATGGAAGCCCAGGTTTCTTTGACAGTGGCCTACAGCTCATCTGCATTTTTTGGTCTCTTGTTTCTCATTTTCCTCTTGACAATACCCCATAGATTCTCTATGGGGTTCAGGTCTGGTGAGTTTGCTGGCCAGTCAAGCACACCAACACCATGGTCATTTAACCAACTTTTGGTGCTTTTGGCAGTGTGGGCAAGTGCCAAATCTTGCTGGAAAATGAAATCAGCATCTTTAAAAAGCTGGACAGCAGAAGGAAGCATGAAGTGCTCCAAAATTTCTTGGTAAACGGGTGCAGTGACTTTGGTTTTCAAAAAACACAATGGACCAACACCAGCAGATGACATTGCACCCCAAATCATCACAGACTGTGTAAACTTAACACTGGACTTCTAGCAACTTGGGCTATGAGCTTCTCCACCCTTCCTCCAGACTCTAGGACCTTGGTTTCCAAATGAAATACAAAACTTGCTCTCATCTGAAAAGAGGACTTTGGACCACTGGGCAACAGTCCAGTTCTTCTTCTCCTTAGCCCAGGTAAGACGCCTCTGACGTTGTCTGTGGTTCAGGAGTGGCTTAACAAGAGGAATACAACAACTGTAGCCAAATTCCTTGACACGTCTGTGTGTGGTGGCTCTTGATGCCTTGACCCCATCCTCAGTCCATTCCTTGTGAAGTTCACCCAAATTCTTGAATCGATTTTGCTTGACAATCCTCATAAGGCTGCGGTTATCTCGGTTGGTTGTGCATCTTTTTCTTCCACACTTTTTCCTTCCACTCAACTTTCTGTTAACATGCTTGGATACAGCACTCTGTGAACAGCCAGCTTCTTTGGCAATGAATGTTTGTGGCTTACCCTCCTTGTGAAGGGTGTCAATGATTGTCTTCTGGACAACTGTCAGATCAGCAGTATTTCCCATGATTGTGTAGCCTAGTGAACCAAACTGAGAGACCATTTTGAAGGCTCAGGAAACCTTTGCAGGTGTTTTGAGTTGATTAGCTGATTGGCATGTCACCATATTCTAATTTTTTGAGATAGTGAATTGGTGGGTTTTTGTTAAATGTGAGCCAAAATCATCACAATTAAAAGAACCAAAGACTTAAACTACTTCAGTCTGTGTGCATTGAATTTATTTAATACACGAGTTTCACAATTTGAGTTGAATTACTGAAATAAATGAACTTTTCCACGACATTCTAATTTATTGAGATGCACCGGTATATGTAAATATATTAATTAAAACAGTTTGAACTGATTCACAGAAGTAAATTAAACTTAAAACCATTGCTTCTGACATTTAAATCATAGAGCAAAATCAAAACATCTCTGTTTTAACACTCTCATACTCGCAAGTTGCAAAACAAGAAAGGAACATGAAACTAGTCTAAAAACACAGTCTTTAGGAAACTTAATGGTCAAATAATAGTAACAAAGCACATTAAAATCATTAAGATATTCACAAGGTAATTTAATATTGACAGCAAATCAAAATAAATTAAATAACATCCAACAGCTCTTTTATAGGAAGAAAAGCACTTACTGTACCTGGATAACCTGGCAAGAACATGCCCAGTTTATATTTTTCCCTTAAATCAAACGAAAAATAAGATTTTATTTTTTTATGACAACAATATTGAAATATGGGGAAAATATGACTTGGATATGTTCTTCATGAGATTCCACCAATTGATACAACTCTGTGTATTTATGACAGGCCTGAGAGAGGAGATGGAGTGTGCAAACAGATGCACATCAGCACTGAGTCACTCAATGACTTCGAGGAACAGCTTTACATGTGAGCAACATCTCCTCCATTTGTGTACAGTCACTATGATGATGCCTTATCATTCTCAATGACAGTGAAGGCTTAGTATTTATATGTTACACATGTATTTATATGAATTAGCCAATCTAATTGTTGATGGCTTTAGTACAGTTAAATTTAGATCTTGATTGAGATGAATGTTTTGATCTGCTTTCTGTAGAGCCATTGAGATGTACCATGATCAAATAAAGTGGCTCACTCAAGGAAGCAAGAAGGTAAACTGGATATCTGGGATATCTTCAGTCCATGAATTGCAGATTAGTTTCAATCAGAGATCTGGTACCCCCTTTCCACCATCAGTGTGCCGTAATCAGTGCCAGAACCCAATTTAGCCCACTGTTGCAGATCAAATGTGTAAATTGATTGCTGAGTTGTATTCAGTATAGCGTATATTTAACTAATTTCTGACCATTACATCAAAGACAGATCATAATGGCGTTAAGACGCTGAATTAAATAACCTTAGATTTTAAAATATGATCTCAAACCTGGGAGTCATAAATGAACTCCTCATAAAGGAAGAGCACAATGTACTATGTGTGTTTATGAGCTGGTTTAACGTTTAAGCAATATCACACATTTGCAATCGTATTGTTTGGATATCAACATGGCTATGATCTGGCTGCAGACATAAGGCTGCAGGGAATTACAACTGTGCTGTTATTCAGTACAACAGTTTTATAAACAAGAAGTTTTTATTGAGTAACCACAAGACATATTGGGTCTGTTCCAAAACTTAGTGAGCTACCTCGCTGTCTCCTGCCTACATAGGCAGCTGTCTTTTATGTCGGCATCCTAACTGAAATGAAGCCTCAAAAGAGACCGATTTAGAACTCTCTTCATAGGCAGCAGCTCCGGACATCTTTCAAATAGCGTTCCTCATGCTTAGTGCATGGTGCTCGAGAGGAACAATGCGATAATCTGATGAGCACGAATACACATAGCAAAATTTCTCTGGCTTTGTCCACCATGTTGGATTTATTTTTCCACCGAGCTCATCACGGTGCTTTCTGGGATTGGCTACGTGGGGAAGGATACATACAATGATACATTAGAATTTGCCTAAAACAATGTTGGGCCTCATGTATTCAGATAGAAGACAAAGGCAGGCCTAACAGTCGTAAAAACCTAACTCAAGACCCCCAAATCGTAAATCTTACTGATAAAAATCGCGCCAAAATCAAACAAAGGGAGTCCAAAACAGACTACAAATCCATGAAGCCTTGCTCACTAAAGGATCGAACTCTCAACTCCTATTAGATGAGGCACACAACAGAACGTCCCTCAAACATGACATCATCAGGAGTTGAAATACCTCTGAAATGCTTCCAGAATTTGCTTCCAGCAACTTTGCTTGCAGTGTGTGGAAGCAGTTCAACGCTGCTCTCACGTGCAACCTCGTGGCACAAGGAAGTAACGTCCGACTTGAAACTGTAGCCATACAATCTCCATCTCGCTGGACGAGTTGTGATTATTCTGTGTTCAACCGAACACTCTAACGGATCCGAAGGAGAACGCCGAGCAATTCGCATCTTCATCCGTTTGCCTACAGAAGTGAAGAGATTAAAGATTTCTCTTCCATCTTCAATCAAGTCGACATTTCTGAGTTCTCCGCCAGCCCATCGAGAATCAACAGCCGTACCGCCCGCTGACAGAGCGAGGAAACGGCCTCCCGTCATCACCCGAGGCTCAAGGAACCGGGTCAGAGTTAAAGGACGGAGGAAAACACATTCTACCTGTGTCCTCATGCGATTCAAGTAAGGGGTTTACGTCTGGGCAGAGATAGAATATTATAGTGTGTTATTCTTGTGTTTCAAGGTTTTTGCTTGTACAGTTTACGGACCGCCATGTCCGCTCATTATTAATACTCAGGGTATTAATTATCACAAATTTGTTTTGCTGTATTGTGGTCCAACCAAATTGGATTGTTGTGCAATTTCGCCATCGCGGGTGAGACAGCAACTGAGTTCATCCATTAAAGAGTCAAATAACGTGGGACTGTTTACGAGCCGTCCACCGCGTCTCTGAGTGATAAACTGACAGCTGTTTTCTCTCCCACGATCGCGAAATCGGCTTTAGGGCGTCATCTCTCTCTCTCTCGTACTAACCACACACCCACACACACACACACACACACACACCTTATGTGTTATAGAATTACTTTTATTTCCATATGTAATCATATCACTGTTTAGTTTGTAGTTGTAAGTCGGAAGTTTATTGACTGCATTGTATTAATTATTAATTGATATTACTGCATAAATAAACTTTGTTTATATTACAAAGAGAAGTGTTTTGGTTTGTTTTGCATACGCCTGTGTCATGCTGATGGGATGTCAGTGCTCGGATTCAAACCTTCATTCATTGTTTTTTCCCCGAAAATCGATATTCTTCGGATGTCGATTTTCCTAAGAAAACAATCTAATATTGAGACTGTTTTACTATTTGGTTATTAGTCCCTGATTTCAGGGTGGTGCCCCGTCAATGTTAATCCTTATTAATATTCTATTGATTTTTGATAATTGATAATTATCTTTGATGATTGAATTTGAATGATCAATAAGCTAGTGTTAATTTTAATTAATGTTTCATCGATGTTAACAATTAACAATTATCTTTGATAATTGTTGATTTAAAGGATTTTAAAAAGCTAACATTGATTCTCATCAATGTTCTATTGATTTTAATAATTAATAATTATCTTTGATAATTATTAATTATTACTAATAACCAAACTTGCTCCTAAAAGTAGCACACTACATTTACTGGAGCCCCATATGAGGTTTTAATGAGTTAGATTCAATTGATTAATTTAAATATTAATTAATAACTACAGAAATAATTATTAATTATTTCTGATAGTAACTCTGATCTAAACAACCAGTAAAGCCCTACATAATAATTGGTGCCCCGTGTGAGGCATCCTACGTGCCAGTTCTGTCACAGTGTGTATGCATAAGAATCCAAAGTAATAACTTGAATCCTTACTTCAAAGTTTGGTTCTGTTTGACAATTTACTTCTCAAAACTTGCCAAACATAAGCCAGTGTGGTGTGAAAGTACTCTTAAGAGTGAATTAGGGGTTGGTAAATTTACTATAGTCTGCTTAAAACCTGCTGTTGTTGTTATTTAACTCCTAACGCTTTCATTTAAATGTTACAGAGAGGTGCCAAGTCACTTCATTGATGTCCACCAAAGAGAGAACGCCGTGAAATTTGCACATTACATAACAGTAGACCGTAAGCCACAGGTCGAAGCCTCTCACCTGTGCTTTTGTGTTAGCATTATATCAACTGTAAAACAACAAGCTATCAGAGCCACTATCACAAGAATTTTTACGGCCCCAGTAAAATGAGTCACCAATCACCCTGCGTGACTGGAGCTGAAGCTCCACAGAGGTTAGTCGACCCAGCACTGCAGGATGTGGTTGCTGCTGTCCTCCGTCTCTCCGTAGAGGAGAGAGATAACCTTAATGGCTACAATATTAGTCGTTGTGATGAAGCATTGCAGGAACTAGTTGATTATGTCAACAACCCGGTCGGGAAGCCAATGCGCACAATCCTGGACCTTGTGGGCCAAATGTTCCTTCTTCATCACTGCAAAACCCAACTGCAAACCACAGAGCACCAGGCCCAGCTTGCCCAGCTGCAGAGCAGCTATCAAGCGGTGCAGAGGGAAAATCTCAGCCTGCACCAAGACGTTAGGTGCACCCAAGCTGAGAAAGTACAGGCACAGGAAGATAATGCCCTGATGCAGGAGGAAAACGAAACCCTGCGCAGGCAGCTTCAAGCTGCCCAGCTAAAAGTAGAG